>NW_021167080.1:3144877-3392953 GCF_003711515.1 Sodiomyces alkalinus F11 | reverse complement strand
GGGTGACTCGGGGAGTCACGTGCTAAGTCACGTATCACCAGGTATAGAGGTACTTAGTATACTATCCGGGACGGACCGGGGTCGATTACTCCGACAAAATAACTAATAAGTAATCGGTCACGATAGAATCACCTAGGTATAGCGACCACGCAAGGAATAGTCATTACGGGTAAAGAGGCACTATCACTATATAAACCAGAATATCCTAGGTCTTACTTCTACTAGAGAATAAGATATCGATTAATCTAAGTCTTTACCTAGACTATTAGTCTACGCTCGACTCTACCTTATAAAGAAGACGCCTAGTCTTTACGACGTAACTACGACTAAACACTACGAACGACAGTTACTACTCTTTAGTTAATATCCTCTTCTTATTTTAAACTAAAACCCCGACGCCAGTCCCCTATCGTCCGCTATACTATAGAGGACCGGAAGCCGTCGTAACACGGTGATTCTACGCCTTTATCCACTTAATGCGTTTATCTAGTTATTACTCCGTTAGCATGGCTAGGTTAACGTTTATATACGGGGGTAGGTTAGGATTATACGCGGGTCCCGTTATAGTCGTGGTCTAAGGGATAGGAACGGTACTAGGGGCAGAGGCAGTAATAAAGATAGTGCTAGCGATAGGAGTAAAAGTAATAGCAGACGTAGGGATAGGTGCCGGTACAGTAGTAGGTATAGGAGCCGTGTTAGTTCCCGGTGTATCCCCGTTATCACCCTTATCGGCGTCCTCTATAAAGGCGGTTTTACTATTATGGAGCTATCGCTCGAACTAACTAGTAGCCTTATTAAAATCGAAGGTAGGGTCGTTTATTTCGTGATAGTTAAATATCTTAGTAACTCTCCTCAACAGTCTTCGCGCCCTTAAAGGGTAAAGCGATTGAAATATTAAATAGGTAGCCGTAAAGAGTGAAAAGATAGGGTTAAGTAAGAAACCAGATAGGATTATAATAGGATTAGAACGTGGGGGGGACTAAAGAATTAGATTAATCGCTAGCCTCCTTTCTTCTAAGGGGAGGCTCCTCCGCTCCTTAAGACTACGCTCCGCTACTCCTTAAGGACTGCTTTATTTACTTCCTCGAGGGCTGCCTTATTTACTTTAAGAGACTATCTTGTTTGCTAGTGTGATAACCGCTTTGTTTATACCTTAAGGGGTCTTAGACTAGGCACGCCTGGACAGCTATAGGTTTACACTAGGGACCTATTATAACCACTACTGCAGGCACCTGACAGCCGTAAGAGTGTAAGGGTATATCGCGAGGGTTTTTTAGAGGAGGAGGGAGGTCTTTATAGTGGATCTTTATAGCCGCCGGGGTAATAGATGCGTAGAGCGCTACTAAATATTATTATAGTGCTATAGACGTAGACCTTTTTAACTGTAATTTAGTTAGCGGAGTCTTATTTAATATATATATATCCGGGGCGTAACGGCTAGTATTAAATACTACTACTTAATATTCTCTTTTCTAGCTATCGCCTTACTAGTTAGGGCGCGCTCCTTTATTTATAAGGAGCCCTATAGCCGTTATTATAGGGATATTATAGTATCGTGTTTCTTTATCTATAAGGAAGCCGATAGCCGTAGGTGCTTTACGACGATTTCCTAATATCACGGCTACTATTAACGCTATAACCAATAGCGGGGTTATTGGTAGAGTGGGAAGCTATAGATTTATAGGCTACTATATACCGGGATCAAGAGTTACACTAACTAAATTATATAGTTCGTGATCTAAATCTTATCCTTTTACACTCGAGATAGCCTCCTTTACCCCTTTACGGCTCGGTATTACAGACTATAACCTTAACGGCAGTAACGCCGTCGAGGAAGGGGATCCGGGGGGAACTAGCCCCGGTAAAGGGTTAAGTTTAAAATAAATAGTTATATAAAGGGGGGGGTCCTTAGCTTATACGTCTCTAAACGGCCATAAATCTCTAGCCCTCTCCTATTCGATCTAATCAATCAGGTCTTTTAGTTACTCCTCGGTTAATTAATAGAGGTCGTCCTTAAAGGCGTTAATATCGCTATTAAAAAAGGTATTTTCGTTAAAGTCTATATCGCGCGTACGAATAACGCGGTGGTAACGCCGGCCTAGCACCTAGATACGAAAGATATTAGTAGAATCGTAGCCGATAAAGTAGTCGATATAGGTATAAGGAGTAATATAGTTTAATAGCTTATTAGTGCCCTTTTAGGCGTCCTTAGTTATCGTGTACGTTTTATAACCCTAAGCTCGAAGATATAATAAAATCCGCTTTTTCTTAAAGAGGACCTCGTATAGTGTTTTCTAATCCTTTTACTATCTTTATAGCGTGCGGTTATAGATATACGTAGCCGTGGGAATAGCCTTAGGCTATATAAATAGCGGTAGCTTAGCGTGGATATTTATCGCACGACCTTTCGAAATCACTATAGTAGTAGCGTGTTCTGCACCCCCGTTCTGCGCTTAAGTATCGGTAGCAGATACCTTTAAAATGATACCCTTTTCACGCAGGAATTAATTGATATAGTAGGATTAAGTTAGCTTATTATTAGATTCGAAAACACGCACCTTATAGCCTAATTAACGGTCTACCTAGGCGAGGAATTCCTTAATTATTATAAGGATATCCACTACTAGCTTACTTTTTATAATATAAGTGACCGTAAAACTACTATAATAGTTAGTGAAAAATATAAACCGCGAGTCCTTATCAGACGTTCGGTTAAAATCCGTGAAATTAATCGCTTACCGCTCTCCTATATAGGTAAGTATAGTACGAGGGCGCCTACTAATATACTATTTTATCTTTATAAGCTCGTAGGCCTTATAGTCGATTATTATTAGTCCTTTAATCTTAACCCCCTGTGTCTGCTTTTCTAGATATCTAAGAGGCTTATGGCTAGCGTGTCCTAGTCGTAGATACTATAAAATACCCTCTATAGTGCTTAGATAACGTATTATCAATTTATAGACGGCTTTTCGAGTAGAAGAAAAGCCTAGAAAAGCAGCCGTAGATTAGTTAGAGGGCACGTATTTAATAACGGTTTAATCGAAGTAGTGACTTAGCTAGTATAGTATAGATTTATCGGTATATTAAAGGTAATTATTTAGTAGCGTCTAATCCTATTAGTATCCTCGAAGTCGTAGGTATTAGTTAGAAATTAGATTATAGGTAAAATCCTTATAGTATACAACGTTTAAGCGCCTGAAATTAAGGCCTCCTATTTACCCATTTAATCTTATATTCATATTACTATAACCATTAATAGGTAGAGATAAACTACTAGCGACTACGTAGTCTCCATGCGTGGCGGGTATAAGATCAGAACAACGGGAAAAAAATTTAAATATCTAAATAGTGGCGCCGGAATCTAAAATAGTAGATACCCGAAGAGGGTAGATAGTAGTAGTGCTAGCCGTAAAAGTAACGACGTGAGAGACGCCGCTACGGACGCTACTATAGTTAAGTCACGCCTCTTTAAACGGTGCAGAGTCCTGGCTTACGTCCTTCTTTACCTTTTTTATAGCTTAGAATTCTTTTATTTCCGCGCGTATTATAGGGTTATACTTAGGGGTCCGTTAGACGGTTATTTTAGTGCTATGGTAAGTAATCTAACCGTCCGTTACTATTTCCGGGAATAAGTAATAGTAAGCGTTAATATCGTGACTAGGCGTAGTATAAACGCGGTAGGGTTCCCCTCGCTATAAAGTAGACTAACGTCTTTTAGAAGGAGAGCGGTTAGTTAAAGTAATAGAAGGTATAGCTATAGATACCGCGGTAGTAGGATTCTTAGCTTTATTCTTCCCACGGCCGCCCTTCCTTTTAGCCTTAGCTATTATCTTTAAGGTATCTTTACCCTTATCGCTTCCTATATATAGGGTAAGGAATACCCTAGCGTAATAGTACCACGCTTTGCTTGGTCTCTAAGTCTGGTCTCGATATATTGTTATTTAAGGGTATAAAGATCCTTGGGTTAGACTACTTCCTTATCTAGGAGGCGTCTCTTAGCCTCGGTCTAGTCATGGCTAGCGATACCACAGATACCTTTAAAGAAGTCTATTTCCTAAATATACGTTATAGGCGTTAATTTAACCTCTTCGAGGTGCTTTAATAGCTCCTGCTATCTTACTAACTACTCCTATAGCCTTCTAAGGCTATTCGGAGTAGTATAGATATATTTATTATACTCTTCGTAGATATCCAAGCGGCGCGTAGTTATATAGTAAGCGGTATCGCGTTAAATAGCTTTATATACCCTTTAAGGCGTAGTGTTATATAGGAGTAGCTTACGGCTTTTATTAATAGTATTACTCTACTACTTTAATATAGCGTTAATGCTTTTAGTGTATTTATAGTAGTTATCCCTTTATATCTTATAACGCTATATTATAGAATTATAGGCACGCTAACCGCCGGCTATTAGATCTATAAGCTATATAGGCGTAGTGCTTACTTACATAACTACGTTTAACGCTTAGAATTCACCGTAGGCAGGTATAGGAGGCTTTTAAGAAGAGGATATAAGGTTTTATTGGGCAGATTATTACGGAGGATTGCCTTTGTGTAGTACGCTCTATCTTACTATACCTAGCTTCTTATAGCCTCTAGCCCTTAGGGCGATAGGCGCCGCGCCATAGCTTTAGGGCTGCATGTGCGTAATGAATCAAAAAAAGAAAAGGAGGGGACATAGGATTATTAGGGCGTAGATATTCCTAGACTTTCTTACTAATGGCTATAGCTTTATAGTTACTATGCTAGAGCTCCTAATCGTGATAGGTTTTATAGGTTACTAGCTAGTATTCCGATATCTTAATAGTTATTTATAGATTAATACACTATATTAGCGTAGCTAAATAGCTTCTTAAATCGGTAGTAGTAAAGATAATAGAGTAGGTAATTCACTTCGTAAGACTCTTGATTATTAGATAAAGCGTAGTCGAAATCGTTATACAATAAGTTAATGTCAGAACACAAATAAGGTACGCGGAATTATATATGTATTTATCTAAGTAAAGTTTGTGATATATTACGGGGATATCTGACTATACGGAAAAAGCAGGGGAAATAAGGGTGGATATATAGGAGGGAGGTACTCTACACGTCTAACATAATATAGTTTATCACACCTCGATAAGGTGGCTATAGGCATCTAATATACCCCCTTGAATAGTAGGATTAATCCTAACTATTCTGCTTGTTGAATTAATGCTTAAAATCCAGTGTAAATCGGGCCTAGATATTAATTAACGGCGTTATAGGCGTTAAAGCCAAAAAAGCAGTCCAAAAGTATTAAAAACAGCACCCAAATAACAGTCTATAGGGCATAAAAACACTCAAAACAACGATCTAATTATCTGTTTTCCTTTAATTAAGACGTAATAGAAGAATGTTATCCCTATTAATTACTTTAATCCTATTTTGGCGGGACCTCTATACTAAGTAGATACATAAACGCCCTGTGTTTCTACGGAGGTAGTACCTTTATAAGGCTATCGCTAACTATATCGTTAGTAGCGATCCAATTAATGAAGACGGTCCCCTTTTAAACGGTTTATCGGATCTAAAGGGCGTGGATATTAAGATACTTTAATTTTAAGGTAACCTAAGGCCGCGGCGACTCTAGTAGTTACTTAGTTTATTAATTATCGCAGTATATAGTTAGTAGTTCCTCCTTAAAGGTAAGGGTAAGGTCCTTGATTAAACGCCTTATCGCGATATACTGCCTAGTAGTAGTAAAAAACGCTATAAGCTCGGCTTTAGTACTAGAGGTCACGACGCTTATTTACTTATTTACCTTCTAGTCTATAGGACCCCCAAAAAGGAGGGTCGTGTAACGTTATAAGCTATACCTAGTCTTACGATTATCCGCGAAGGCGGTGTCGGAGGCATAGAAAAGTATAGGCTTTTAGTAGTCTTTACGTGGTCCGAAATAAAGGCATGGGGTTTTTATCGAGCCGAGATACTTTAGGCACCTATCGGTAGCCTTATAATACTATTTTAAAGAGTTAGTGCTAAATTCGGTAAGCCTTAAAACGGCTTTAGAGACGTTAGGCCGGGTCTAATAGGCGGCGTAGTTAATAGAACCGACCTTCCGAAGATATAGATAGATTAACTCTTCGGAGGCTTATTAGTCGGCAGGCTATAGAACGTCAGGATAAAGAAGAGGGCTTTTAACCCTATAATCTCTATAATCCACCTATAACGCCTTTATCCTATTGGTGATATAGTTATTAAGCGATAACTATAGCTTACGCTATTAACGATCGCGTCCTATGCGGATTCTAAGAAACCACTTAAGTAGTCCTAGATCCCTGATTTAGAAGCTCTTCTATATCTACTATACTAGGTTATTTGTAGCAGATTAATATTCCTTATAGTAGATCAGGATAATATCGTTAACGTAAAAGAAAGTAATCAGGACCTCGTTCTTAAAGACGTAATCGTCTTCGGTTAATTACTTTAAACCGCACTTACCTAGTACGGAAAAGAGCTATTAGTGCTATAGCTTTAGGGAACGCCGTAGACTATATAACGCCCGGCGTAGCCGTTAAATCCCTCTACATTATATAGGAGGGCGTTACTTAAAAAGGTCCTCGAGCTATTTATAAGCTTAAAGGCCCGTAGCCGACTAGAGCAACTACTAACTAGGAGGGTCCTTAATATAGATCTCTTCGTTAAGCAGGGTATTAGTAAATACGTTAAGGGCGTTAAGTTACCGAGTCTCGAGATTAAAGTAGGCTATAATACCTACTAGGGACCTAAAGGTCCTTCTAGCGAGGGTAGAGGCGTAGGCGTTAAGGTAGTTATTTAGTTATTAATCCCCTTAAATGTATAGGTATGCCTTAAACTTATTAACGTAACTAGTAGGATCGACCTTATACTTAAAAACCTATTTAAGGTCTAGTGGCCTTAGAACTAATTTAGATAGTCTCGAGCTATATTCTTGCTAGTGGGACTATTCCCACCGTTTAAAGGTGCCTATTAACCTAAGCATACCGACCTCCTATAAGGCGGCCTTAATCTATTCTAATTTATGGGAACTTTTTAGTATTTAAGACTAGTTTAGAGGCTCCTTAGGTATATCGCGGCGTAGCAGCGGCTTCTTCGGTATCTTAATCTAGTTATAGAAGGTATAAAAGGAAGGAGGGGTATAACGGTCGGTTAGACGCCTACTACGGGTACGCCGGTCGGTAGCGGCTGTCGGAATAATAGGAGGGCGGTTTCTTCTGCTTATAGAAGCAGGTTAGTTAGCTATAGCAGTGGAAAAAGAGATTTAAGGAGACTTAGCTATAGCAGGTGGCTCTGCCATAGCAGGAGCCGTAGATACCGGATTAACGGCGGCGGCAGTGGTTAGTTCCTCGTTAAGAACCGATTAATTAGGGGATAATAATCCTATCGCGACGATATCGCCAGTTACGGCCGTATCGTTAGATTGATCTTCGGCATCGTTACCCTTGTTAGCTTGTTTAAAAATAGGCGGTAGATCCGTAGTTCCGGTTAGTGGTGTAGGAGGACTGTTTATAGTTATTAGAGGAGGGAATATAGGTGCTGTTAGGGGTATAATTATAGGTGTAGTTGTAGAAGACGTTAAAGCAGGTGCCGCCGGAGGCATATACGGCGTTATAGGGCTTATTTACCCTATTCCACGTGCCTCCTAATTAGCAGGTTAATCTTCCTACTATTATTATTCTTCTGCAGATTCTGTAGTGGTTATTAAACCTATACTTCTATCCACCCCCCTAGAAGCACTAGCAGTAACAGTAATAGTAGCCTCCGCTATGGCCTCCCTTATAGTATTCTACTCTAGTAGTAGTTAAAGCAGATAATCGCTAACGTTAGTAGTAGTAGCGAGAGGATCGTAGAGTTAATAATCCACTAGCATGTTTAATTACTCGAAGGCCTCTTCGGTAACCGGCGACTATATATCGCGATCTTTATATAAGAGTTTTTCGTTAAAGGTAACGTCTCTTATACGCAGAATCCTCCCTAATTCTAACACCTAAATCCGGTATATATTAGTGCGTTCATAACCGATTAAATAGCCGATATATACTCTTTCGGCTAACTTAGCGTTAAGTTTACGACCTTATTAGTAGTTAGCGGTTAAAGAATACGCTCTATAACTATACCTTTTTAAGTAGCTAACGATTAGCTTCGTAAGGATCTTCTTTAGGCCTTATTCATTAATTTAATCCTCTATTTATTCTTTTAAAGACTTCCACTTAAGGTCCTTATAAGGAATAAGGTTATACAGATATATTATAGTAATAAGGATCTCTGGCCATATATCCTATTAAATACCTAAGGCCGTTACGAAGGTCCTCGCGATAGTAAAGACGACGCTACCGTGGCGTTCTACTCGAGGATTTTAGGTAGCCGTGTACGGTATAGACCTTTCTAGTAAGATATCCCGTTCTTTAGCCTACTCGTTAAGGCCTTTCTAAAAGGATCTTTCTCTATCTAGACCGATTATAGTAATCTTTAGGCTATATTATCGCTATAGGAATAACTCAAAATTCGCTATTATCTAGAGTGCTGATTAAGCGTTACGCAGAAGTTTAATAACGATCTAGTATATATATAAATCGAAAAATAGGGTAGTAATCTTTATACCGTTATAGGCCTTATTATGGCTAAAGAAATTAACCTCTACCCTCTACCACGGCCTTATCGGCCGGTATATAGTTAGCCTCCTCGATACTAGCCTCCTAACCTTACTAAGGGCGTAAGCCTTATAGTCTACCATAAGAGGACCTTTTCCTTTAATAACGCTACCGGCGAGGGCGTTCCCTATCTTTTCGAGGGCAGTAGCGCCGGTATACCCTAGCCTCTCGTGCTATAAATAAGCGTGAGCCACACTTATAGTAAGCGTCGTGGAGCTATTAAAGAAGCTGCTTAGTAGGTGCTATTAGCGATCCGTTAGAACAAGGATCTATTAATCGTTAACGTTATTAAGAGGGTGGGCTAATAAGCCCTCTCTAGAGGCTATTTTCAGTACTTCAAGGCCGGAATTAAAAACAATATCCTATTCCTTTAATCTTCTAGTCGCGATTAAGGTCATTAGGTAGTCTTATATAAAAGTAACGCGATTTAGCACTAAAATAAAGGGATTACTATATTCGTCGTCCACTTCTAATTATATCCTGCTATAGCCCTTAACTAGCTTAGTTTCTCTATTACCCGTTCAAAAACGATACTCTTTTATAGCAGGTTCGAAGTCCTATAGTAAGTGTCGTTAGTTAGTAATATACCTCGAGGTGCCGGAGTCGATTAGTAGTTAATTAAAGAGGTTACTGCTAACGTTACCGTTTAGCTACAGAAAGGAATACATCCTATAGGATTCCTTATCTAAATCATTATCCTAGTTATTAATAAAATTAAATACCTCTGTTAACGATTCTTTCGGCTATAACTTCTAAGAGTCCTTTTTAGCACTCATTTTTAGGCTTTTAGCGTTCTTTTCGATATTTTCCCGGGATCTCTTTTAACGCTTATTATCCTAGGTCTTAATAATATGGTTAACGCGTTCTAAGATCTCTTTTAAAGGTATATATCCTTTCTTCCTATATACCTTGTTAACGTTTAGGCACTTCTATAAGGGCTTATAATTATACTTACTCCTCTTCTTAATACGGTAGTCGTATAACCACTCGTTCTTCTATTCGTTAGACGGTTAGTTACCCTATTATCCCGATTATACTTGTTAATCCTTACCTTCTTTATCCTTACCTAGGAAGGTTACCGTATAAAAGGATAATACTGTAGGCTTCTTATTAAGTCGGTATAGGTAATAGCGTTAAAGCCACGTTATATACTACTCTATAATAAACTATATCGAAGGTAGGTCCTTTTCCTTAAGCGTTATAAGGTATATAAATTTACCCTTAGACTATTTAAGTATAACGCTCCTAATAGCGTTAAAGAAGCCGTTAATTTAATCGTCCTTAGTATTATAGGCATTAACCTTATACGTCTTAGTATCCCGGCATAGCTTAAGAAAGTCCTCTAGCTATTGCTTATAGGGTATTTACCTAATATTTTATATATATTCCTCCTAATATCGCTTAATCAGTGACTTCTAGGCGGCGTTTATTAGCTCAAGGTGCGTCTTAAGGGTATACAGGATATCCCTAACTTCCTTTTTACCGGCGTACTAATCCTTTAAAGCAGGGCTAACCGTGTTCGCGATATAGTTATAGAGTGCTTAAATCCCCCTTTTTTTAGCCTTATACCGATCCTCTTTCACCTACTAGATCTTAAATAGTATATCCTAATTAGTAGCGTTACGTTCTTTAGCTATAGTAGGAGGTTATAGTGGATCGGTTCGAATACGGCGCTTAGGCCGTTTAGCCTCTTTGAGATCGGGATTAATAAGGTTAGCGAGATTATAGGAGTGCGCGATAGTTATCACGGCTTTAATCCAAGGCCTCTAGTCTTTTAGAGCAGTAAGCGTTACGAGGCCTATAACAGGCACTACTACCGTGGAAGTTATTATTATACTAATAAAAAGCAGTTAAATAGAATAAAGGAAAAGGTTAATTAACTATACTAAACGCTTTAAACGGTGGTATAATAGAAATAATAAATCGATTAAATAAAATAAAAGCAGGCGGATATTACTAATAAAACTAAACTACCTACGATAGACTTAAAGCGGATTTTAATAGCCTAGAAGCTATAGAATCGATCGGAATAGCTTTGTTTATTAGAACACCGGGCTTATAACTATTAGAATATAAATAAGGTACGCGGAATTATATATGTATTTATGTAAGTAAAGTTTATAATACTTTACGGGGATATCTAACTATACTGAAAAAGCAGGGGAAATAAGCGTGGATATATAGGAGCGAGGTATTCCACACGTCTAGCATAATATAGTTTATTATACCTCGATAAGGTGGCTATAGGCATCTGATGGTTAAAATTAATTAAGGTAATTATATATAATTATAACTGTGTTAGACCGCCAGGGAAACGCTACCACCGTATTTTATATAGTGCAGATTCTATAAGCGTCTACCCGGATTATACTCATAGCAATCCGGCCCCGTTACGTAATCGAAAAGACTATGGTCTATTCGACAACCATCAGACCCTAACATCTGGATTATAGGTTAGGTACCTACCTTAGCCTTATTCTTCTACCTACCTTATGGAGGTAGAAGAATTCTTGATTGTTAACGATACTGCCACTGCAGCCTCTCCTACGTATAAACGAACGTATCGGTTGCCACAACGCCCTCTCGGGACCACAGCCTACGAAGCCAGAACCCGAAGCGGTCTCCACAGCCCATCATGGCCGATAACTACGCCGCACCAAATCAGCAGCGCTTCCTCCGTGCTTGCATGGTTTGCTCCATTGTCATGACAACTGCAGTATGAACGACCACCTAGCTCCCTTGCCACCTCTCCAAGCCCGGAAAGTACAGGACGCGATCGCTGACCCGTTCATCACGTAACGTTCCAGCGATTCCGAGAAGAAGGCTGCCCGAATTGCGAAGAGTTCCTCCACCTCGCAGGCTCACCCGACCAAATCGAGAGCTGTACCTCCCAGGTATTCGAAGGTCTGATCACTCTCGTCGACCCATCGCGATCATGGGTCGCAAAGTGGCAGCGGCTAGACGGGTACGTCAGGGGAGTCTACGCGACCAAGGTGTCTGGGCAGCTGCCGGACGAGATACGAACTGCCCTTGAGGAGGAATCGGGAGTGAGATATATCCCGTAAGTAATATCCAATTCGCCTTCCCATCTCGCCAGGGTTGCCACGCGTACTAACCCTGCAGCAGGAGGGATGGTAGCGAACAGGAAGAGGGTGCATAGAGAGGACGACATAGAGAGGACGACATAGAGAGGACGATATCCGGTTGATTACGCTGCTTTTTTTTTTTTCTTTTTCACCAGGGCGTTGGGGGATGTACCCGTGCACAAAGCGAGGGCGTCGAGGACAAGGCGCAATGATAAATTCGTAGGAATCTTGCAAAATGGTATCTATCATGCTCACCATGTTCGTTTTGACATTGCCTTCTGTCCACGCCCAAAGGAGAAAAAAAAGGAACGCCCGCAGCCTAAAAAGTTATGCTACAAAAACCAATGTTACACCTACCGATCAGGTCTTCTGCTTCTTCCAGGAAGGTGCCCCTGATCCGGACGTTTCCCTTGCCCGCTTCCTCTCCATCCGTTCCATGTCTTCTTTCATTATCCTCTCGGTCTCGCTCATTTTCTTCGGTGGCTCGAAGGCGCTGGTGCCCTTTGGTGTGCCGGCCCCGCCAGCGAGCGCGTTCTTTTTGGCCGCCGCAAACACGTTTTTGGTCTGCGGTTTGGCCACCGCCTTGAGGGACAACCCCCCGCCCAGTCCAGGCCTGTTGGAAGCGCTCTGCGGTTTGTCCACTGCTGGCTGTTCTTGGCCCTCCGCGTTCTTGGATGAGCCGGCATTCGGGTTTGTGGGAGTCGTTGTCTTTGCGCCAAAGGAAAGCGTAATCTTGTCCCCCTCTTGCCTATTCAACACGCGGTCTTTCTCTTCCTCTTTCGCCTTGTCCCCCTTCGCTTGTTCTGCTTTCCGCGCTCTCTCGATCTGTTCTCGGATGAGCATCTGTTCGACCTCTTCGTTGCCCCTGTCCTGCGCTTCTTTCCGCCTGAGGGCTTCCTGTCTCCGTAGCGCCTCGGGAGACTTGTCGACCCACGCGATGTGTATTCCCTTCTCGGTCTCCTCGACCCGGCAGATGCCCTCGCGGCCGAGGTATTTGGCAAACTCAGTGAGACTCGGCCATTTGGTGGCGTTCATATGGGTGTGCTCCTTGTCCGCGATGTACGTCTGGTAGAACTGGTTGATCTGAACTTGCTTCTCGCCGTGGCTCGTCCGCAGCTGCTGTAGGAAGTCCCGAAGGAACTTGTTGCTGAACTCCTCGATGTACTTCTTCGGGTCTTCGCCTACGATGAGCATTTGTCGGGTATGCGACTCGCTCAGGCAGTGCTGCTTGAAAGAGTTCTCGCAACGGCATTGCTTGGAACATATTTGACAGTACCAGCGCAGTCGCTGCAGGCCTTTGGCCTTCATGCGCGAGTTGAGCGCTTTGAGCGAACCGGCCTCGGCTTTTGGCATGGTGGCGGTGGCGCGAAGATGCAGCGGCCTCCCGGGCAATTGGGGGGAAGCGTTCGTCGATTATGCTAGAAAGCTGGGTCGCCGAAGAGATTGGGAGTGCTGAGTGGCGCGCCAAATGACCTCGTTGTATGTGAGTAAAGGAGTGCGCCAGTCGCTGCGTTGTAGTAGTTCGTAATGTTGAAGGTGATGATAGGATCTAACCGACACCGACCATATCGGCGGCTGGGGCGATTGATTCCAGTTTATTGATTACTAATCACGTATCTGACCCATCGGGCTGCACCAGGTTCGACGTAACTGCCTGTACAGGAAGTGGAGCCGGCAGAAGATCAGACGCCCAGAACGACTGATGTTCGGATAAATTATTTGCCGGACGAACCTCCCTGATACACATGGAATGTATCACTGTACACGCGACCGTGGCCCCTTCATGTTGCCTCGGAAGAAGCTGGAATTATTCTTGGTTTCCACCTCATAAGAGACCACCGATCAACACATGATACCTGGACATTGACAACCATGAAGCTGACCGCTTTCGCCTGCGGGCTTCTTGCCTGTCTTGTCAACCAAGTGGCGGCGACGGCTCTGACGTACAAGCTCGGCGCGCAAGAAAAGGCGTGCTTCTACACCACCACTGTCAAGCCCGAGGAGAAGATTGCTTTCTATTTCGCTGTGAGTTAGCACAGGCGGCATCTATCTCTACGTGCTCGTCCAGGGTAGCTAATGCTTCTTGTGCACTAGGTCCAATCGGGTGGAGCGTTCGATGTCGATTATATCGTGACAGGCCCCGGTGGAAAGGTCATCCTCGACGGCGAAAAGGAGAGGCAAGGTGATTACGTATTCACTGCCCAACAGCAAGGCGAATACGAGTTCTGCTTCAACAATGAAATGAGTACCTTTGCCGAGAAATTCGTCGACTTTGAAATCGCAGTATGCCTCCCCCCCTGCCCCGGCCCACTACTCCTACCGCTGTTGTCCTCTGAATTTACCCTAATGGTTGGTTGGCATAGGTTGAGAACGAGAAGCGTGCCGAACTGCCCTCGAAGCAAGGTAGCACACCCGAACAAACATCTGTACTCGAGGAGTCCGTCTTCAAGCTCTCCAGCAGACTCTCTACCATCTCCAGGGGCCAGAAATACTTTCGCACGAGGGAAAATCGCAACTTCGCCACTGTCCGAAGCACCGAGGCCAGGATTATCAATTTCAGCATGATTCAATGCATCCTCATTGCTTTGATGGGAGCCCTGCAGGTCTTCGTTGTCCGATTTTTCTTCCAGGGCGCGCGTAAGGGCTACGTATAGTCGATTCGGATTGGTTCCCTCCACGGTTCTAGGTTATGCTGGCGCGAGTGGAATGGAAAGGGGGATTGCCATTGGTTCGATACAAAGGGATGGTAAAGCCCGGGACCGACGCGGAATCTCTGTTCGATGCAAAAGGGACTGCGTCTGCCGCCTAGCCAGGTCCGTTGATGCAGGCATCTCGGTATATTTACGGCTTTGGAGCTGTTATCACAGAGCACCAAACGCCAATGTGGTACCTAGGAAAGATGAGCTGTCGCGGGATAGCATAGAGGAGGCATTACTGGACTGGCAAGTCAGCGTTTCATACCTGATCGTTGACCCGAGTTGAAAATAACAAACAACAACAGACGACTCTGCGGCCCGTTCCTACCCTTTTACGAATAGTGTTGGTGGTAGCAGACTTTTGGTACACATTCCGTTTCCACATGCATATTTTAGCAACGAATCTTGTCAATGAGTTGCCGAAACATGACCACCTTGAATGCCTTGTGCTGTGTTTCGACTGCCTCTTTTCCACTGGTAGCAGTACCGAGATGTGTTGCGAGTCGTGGTCAGGTTATGGGTAGGTAGTTGATTTCCAGGTAATTTTGCGCATTTGCTGCTCTACGCGGTAAATCTTTATCAAGCAACCCCCATAACCATGGATTTAGACTCCTTCATTATTCAATGTACATACCCAACAAACTACGTAAGCTGTCTTGATCCATCTTTATCTTTGGAAACTGCGCTGTAAAGGATCCGGCGCATTGATGCACGGACGGAGGGGGAAATGGACACAGGCCGAGTTCGTCGGTTCGTCGTTGCGCTGTAAGTGGATTTATGGGAGTGTGGCTTGTCGGCGGTCGATTCCTGTCACGGCTCTGCCCCTTGCAGAATATGCACTACGTATCACAAGGCTCCGGCTCGTGGGTTCAGGGACTAATGTCGCCCGTGTGGGCTGTCCCCAAGGTCAAAGCGCAGACGCGGCTTATTACCCAGACTTTGTCTTTGGCCGAACACTACAGGTAGCCGTACAGTCTAGCCATGAAGCGTGTACCGACTGCGCGCTGCGGCGCCCACGTTGTATTACAAAGTACTCGCGAAAACAAGAACAAGGAGGCAATAAACCTGCACGATATTACGAAGTCCTACGAAGGACGTTGTATGCAGGTAAATAACCACCTACCCGGGTTTAGGAGGGTATAAGACTGAGCCCGATGGCTGGTCGGACTGTCTTTACCCAGTCTTAGAAATGCAATAGTTCGTTTCGCCAGAACTCTTGGACGGGATGACACCCTTTATTTGGCAGGTTGCACCGGAGAACACAACCCTAACGGTAACTGGAAAAGAAGACTCTTGCAGCTCTCACACCGTTGTGGTTTCCAGGTTTCCGACTTGTACATCGTTTAAAGGACTTTGCCGTCGTTATCCCTTCACCTGAACTTGACAGTCGACATGGAATCTTGTCCGTGGGCCCTCCCTGAAAACGAGAGACCCCTGACGGGGCGCGGGGTGGCAGATAGATGCCCGTCTCAGCGATTGTCTAGGCGAGCTAGCATTAATTAGTGCTCCGCCGACGAAGAATGACTTGCTGGAAGAAGAAGGGGGGGTCGAGGGGGAGGGGAGAAGAGAAGAGAAGAGGAAAAATAAAAGCCTACAAGTATAATAACGGCCTTTCTCATCTTGTGCCGGACGAACGTGAACTGTCTTTTGCCTCACCCCGCCCACCTTGCTACCCTGACCAGTTGCCAACCGCTGAACTACGTCTCCGTAGAGCCAATTGCGGTTCCCGGTCCCTCGACACCCGAGAGACGACAAGTACTAATAGCGACGTGATCTACTAATGATCTAAGGGAAAGGACAAACAAACACCCAGCCACACCGCTCGTCCCATCCGATCTCTCTCTCACAATGAAGGTCTTCGCCGTCTTGATCTCCCTGGCTAGCGTCATCTCGACCGTAGCATCGGCCCCGGTCGTCCCACGACAGTACGCCGGCGACACGTTCAACCAGCTGACCGATGGCACGCCCTGCCGGAACGTTACCGTGATTTACGGCCGCGGCACTGGCCAGCAGGGCAACGTCGGGGACCCGGCTGCCGTGGGCCCGCTGTTCTTTAACGCCCTGGCCTCGAGAATCGGCGAGGAGAACCTGGCCGTCCAGGGCATCACGTATGCCGCCAACATTCTCGGCTTCCTATTCGGTGGTGATGGCCCGGGCAGCAGAAGCATGGCCAACCATGTCAAGCATGTAAGTAGACAGACCGATAGACCGACAGATAGATTGCGCGGCTGCTGCATGCAGCATAGGTTCCCACCTCTCCTCCTTTTGCTGCGCGACAGGCGTCGTACGTCGTAGTTCGTTTCTTGCTGACCGCTTTATCTCTTCCGCCCCCCACGCCCCTTCCTCCCATGATAGGCAGCTGCAATTTGTCCGGACACCAAGATTGTCTTGTCGGGATACAGCCAGGGTGCACAGATCGTTCATAAGGCTGCGGGTCTACTGTCGCAAGCCGATGCGGACAGAGTCACGGCTGGTAAGACGTCCCTCCCCTCTGATACATACCCTTCGCTCCCTGCCCGCCGCTGGTCACCTTGCATTAACCATACACTTCCATACAGTGCTCACATTCGGAGACCCGTTCAGCAAGCGCACAGTTGCCAAGATCCCTGCCGACAAGGTCAAGGTTATTTGTCATGAGGGCGATCGCATCTGCGACGGAGGTATCATCATCACGCCCGAACATACGAATTACCAGGAGGATGCGGATGATGCGGCGGCTTGGGTTGCTTCGATGGTG
Organism: Sodiomyces alkalinus F11; assembly: GCF_003711515.1. Classification (NCBI taxonomy): domain Eukaryota; kingdom Fungi; phylum Ascomycota; class Sordariomycetes; order Glomerellales; family Plectosphaerellaceae; genus Sodiomyces; species Sodiomyces alkalinus. Next base: position 3,375,780 of record NW_021167080.1, on the reverse strand, counting down.
GCATGAGAAGTTGCACGTAGATTTACACGTACTCGTATTCGTATGTGAAGAATAAGGGAATAAGGTACCTTACCTTAGGTAGGGACTCGTACAGAAGGAGGAATACTTTAACAAAATGTAATGACTAATATATTACCACATTCCTGACTAATCTCCAACTACACATCGTACCTCCCATGAGTCTTTCTTATAGGCAGCATAGGGAATTCGTCGCTGCTTTCCCTCTCTCTCACGACCACAGCTTGCTTTGACCGACCTCTCCCAATGTCCGCCGGTAAAGCCTGCTGGGGGCGGCTTATTATTATCTTGCGTTCCAACCCTGGCGAAAGCTGGGGCGGTTTTGGCGGCACGGGGGGCCCCACATCGTCTGTGTAGTCCGGGCTCGAATCCATCCGCCTCGGTCGGTCGTCGGACCTCCGCTGCCACCTCTTAGGCACGAACTTCTCGTACATGTACCGGCGCAGCGGCGTCGTTGTGCCGAAGACTATGAAGATGAACAGGCCCGGTGTTACGCCGGGCATGAAGAAGATCCATGAGCTCTTGGCCCGTTCGGCGGAAAGATCGGGCTCGGTGGCTTCAACGTCATTGTCCTTGTTGGTGATGGCGGTGATTTGGAAGAGAGTATTCGTCACCTCGAAAATGCTGCGGGTTTGCCAGATTTTCTTTTGTCAGTCAAACGCTGGGTTCTCAAAAAAAGAAAAAAAAAAAGAAAAAAAAGAAAAAAAAAAGAAAAAAAACCAGAAAAAAAAGAAAAGAAAAGAAAGGTGGACTTCTCGTAATGAGCCGTCCCCAGAGAGGACGGAAAGGGGAAGAGGGTTGTGGTTGTGGCATACCTGAGGGCAACAAATCCGATGGTGAAGCGCACGAGGAGCCATCGATCGTATATACTCCGACTTTTCTTCTTCTGCGGAAACCCTTGCGGCGTGTTGCTATTGAGGGCGGATCCATTGCTACCCGACCCGCCGACGCCGTTGGTCCAGTTCAGGAACTTTCGCTTCGAATGCACGTATCTTGCCAGGATGAGTAACATGAGGATGAGGCCAAAGAACAAGCTGAGCATCACTATTTGGTTTGGTAAGTCAACAAGAAAACAAGCCAAAAAAAAACCCACGAGGCAACGTTGTACGTACGGGGCAGGTCGGCCAACAAGATGAAGATGATAAAGTTGTCTTGCACGGCGGGAATGCGCAAGAGGAGAATCGTAGTCAGGGGGAAGAGCATGGCGAAGATCTTGCCGCCCCGGTTGATTCGGGGAAGAATGACCTTGAACTTTGGAAGAGACGACAATCCGTAGACCGACTGAGCGAGAGCAGCGGCCCTGTTGCATCGAAAAACGAAACGAATGTGAGCTTTGGCCGAACCATTGAGTGGGAACGCAATGTAATTGCGGGGGGTGAGAGAAGGGAAACACACCAGAACATGATAATCATTGACTCGACGCTGTAGCAGTAATATTCTGTTCGGCGCTGCTGGTGAGTTCCCGTGCGAGAAAGAGATGATGAGAACGACAGTTCCGGGTGGATATAAACTGACGTATGTAGTACAAGACAAGACTCAGTCCTACTGAACCGTTCGAGATGGCGACCTCCGGGTTATCGGGATGCTGTTTTCTATTCCAGAACTGCTCGCTGACGATGTGGTTATATCGAACGATGTCGTAGGTCTGTTGGGTGAGAGAAGCGACGATGCTAATTGTAACGAAATAGGCAAGCATCGCAACGTCTAGATCAACCAACCCGCCAACCCGCCACCGGTTTAGCCAGAGACCTCCTTCATGAGCGGGAAAAGTAACATATAGGACTTACGGCTTGTCCGTTCTTCGTGCGTCCACGTCAACCAGACCATCAGACAACTGCAAATCAGGCAGACGACACAATAGAACATGACCCCCACGACCGTGCCTTCGGCACCGGCCGGGATTTGGGATGCCATGCTGCTGCTGCTGCCAACCCAGCTCTCCTATCCAAACTGCGCTCGAGATTTCCGTCTCTCAGCGCAAGGCGGGGAGAGTTGTCTGTCGTTCGGAGTTCCAATGAAGGAGAAACCGTGAATTATCCTGCTCCGGGATGGGTGACTTTTCTATGATGACTTCTACCGCGACTGTGTCGGCCAACGTCGATGACTCTCACGGGCGATACAGAGTTTGCGCGCCAGCGAAGATCATGGAGGGGGCAACCTCGAGCGAAAAACGACCGGAATGCGCAAACCATCGAAACCTGAGTACGCGGGCCCTAAAAGCAGGTACATGCACATATTAATAGGGCGCCCAGACTGTCGGTTTACTCCGCCGCTAATCAATTAGAGGGCTGTCTTATCTCTGGAGGGTGGGGGGGTTTTCGTCGAGAGCGAAGTTGACAGCCACCTGATTTACCGAGCACTCTGATGCTCTGATGCACCTGAAAATGATTTAGCCTATGTACTGTGAGTGATGCGTTATGGGGGCTATGGTGCGAACTATCTGGTACTAAGCGTGGCTAACCGAGGCCGCTTTGGCGTGGAAGTTAGTTCAGTGGCGGCGCCACATGCTCAAATGCAGGCAGGAACAGAAGAGGAACCGGGACCTAGAAACAGTATGCATGCCGTGTAGCGTTGCTGAGCGTTGGCTCACTCATGCATTAGCTAGCGCGAGAGAGGAAGCGGGAGAGGAAGCGAGAGACGAAGCGAGAGACGAAGCACGAAGCGGGAGGGCCAGCGCGAGAGGGAATGTGAGAGGGAGGTCATTACGTTGTAGAGAAAGTGTTGGGGCAATAGGCTTATAATAATATGAAGCATTATTGCCATGGGTATCCTAGTTCTCTCCACACATGCGCTTCTTCCGCCCCGACATACAAACGGTACGTTTATACCTACTCCGTACGTTGTACATACAGGTATGCCGCATGCGTTGTAAGCGCGCCTACCCCCTTGTAGCGTACGTTGTAGTGTACACGTGCAATATCAAGTGCGAAGAACTTAGCACGAGGTGTGCTATTCCCAAACCGTCCATGTTCCGACTTTGGTGGCTACATTATCCGGTGCGATGTTGATGCCCAGACCATCCAGACAAAACCGGGCCCCCCGCCTTTCGACCCCATATCCCGAACTGCTGCCAAGAACCCGGGTTCCCCCTCACCACATGTTTCTCGTTTCAAACTGAGATGGCAATCTGCAAGAACAAGACTAAGTCCCCACCCCACCTTCCGGGACACGATACTATTCCGGACACCATTTACACCAAAATACTGCTTGTTAGACCCCTGCTATTTTATTTAATAAAATAGTATATATTATAAAAATAAATTCCTAGATAGATTAAAAGTCTAGTACTAATATTCTATTAATAGTTTTAATATAGGTGTAGTAGAACAGCTATAATATAGCTTAGAAGTAAGAGATTAAATGTCAGGTGTCTGCAGCAGTGGTCATAATAGGTCCCTAGTGTGAACCCATAGGGGTCCAGGCGTGCCCAGTCTAAGACCCCTCGAGGCATAAATAAAGCAGTCATTATACTAGTAAATAAAATAGTCCCTCGAAGCAAATAAGTCAGCCCTCGAGGAAGTAAATAAAGCAGTCCTCGAGGAGTAGCGGAGTATAGTCTTAAGGAGCGGAGGAGCCTCCCCTTAGAAGAGGGAGGCCAGCGATTAATCTGATTCTTTAGCTACCCCTACACTTTCCTATCGTAATCCTATTATCATTATACCTGGTTCCTTACTTAACCCTACCTTTTCACTCTTTACGACTACCTATTTAACATTTTAATCGCTCTACCCTCTAAGGGCGCGAAGACCGTTAAGGAGAGTCACTAAGATATCTAACTATCACGAAATAAACGATCCTACTTTCGATTTTAATAAGGCTACTAACCAGTTTAAGCGATAGCTCCGCGATAGCGAACCCGCCTTTATAGAGGACGCTAACGAGGAACACGACGGGAATACGTCGGGAACTAACACGGCTCCCGTTTCTGCTACCGCCTCTACCCTTACACCCGTTCCCGTTCCTACCCCTACACCTACTCCTATCGCTAATACTACCTTTACTACCGCCTCTACCCCTATCACCGTCCCCGTTTCTTAGACCACGGTCACTATAGGACCCGTATAGGATCCTAATCTGCCCCTACACGTAGACGTTAACCCAGCTATACTAACGGATAAATAACTAGACGAACGCGTTAAATGGATAGAGGTATAGAACCACTATAAGCGTAAGCTCGCTTATCTTACTAAGCTTAAGGCGGATACTGCTACCGTCGCTACTACCGCTACCGCCTCTATTAATCCTACTATCGATTCCTACCGGGCCGATATTACCTACTATTATATAGCTAAACCTCGACGTCGTATTATCGTAGCCGTAATAGGATCCTAGTATACCCACGATATATCCATAACGTCTTCTACACACGGATCCGCCACCTAGGCTAAGTTTAATTTTCCCCTGCCTAAGTGGGATAGTATATCCTAGGCTAAGTATCGTATGTTTATTTAGGAGACGAATCAGCGGTTTAACCTAGATTTTTAGTCCTTCCCCACGGACGCTACGAAGAACTACTTCGTTATATCGTGCCTCTCCTATTACCTTAAGGAACGCTAGCAGGCTAAACTACGATATAAGTACAATAGCGACTCTAATAGGGTTAGCTAGGCCGCCCTATAAGCCTGGCTATCCCGCCAGGTTAATAATAACGATACCCGCCTATAGGAGGTAGCGGTATAGATCCAGAGCGAGTCTATCTCCTCCTAAAGAGAGGGGGAATTTTACGCTAAATTTATATAATGGTGGGAAGTCCTAGAGTCGGAATTACCGGGCGAGCTCCTAGACTAGTGGAGGATTTAGATAATACTAGTAAGAGTCCTCCCACCTATTCGGGACTATATAGTATTTATAGGGGTCTCTAAGGACTACTAGGATCTAGCCCTAGCCTAATGTAGGGCTAAAGCTTTAACCGTTAACGACGGGCTAGCCGTCGCTCGAGTAGACTTCTAGTCTAATACCTAATAACGTCGTTTTCGTTCGCGTGCCCTAGGACAGGGTATATAGACGGCCACCTATAGTTCCACTAATGCCCCTACGCCTTACCCCTATATCTGCCCCTACACCTATACTAGTCTCTACTCCTAGTTACCCTATACGCCCTAGACCGTTATCGCACCTCGACTCTATCACTTACTATAATTATAACTAAAAGGGACACTACGCCACTACGTGCCCTAGCCCCCGGACGTAGCGTTCGAGTATAAGTAATAGTAACCCGAATACCTAACCGGTGTCTATATCCCGCCCCACGGTCGGCCGTATTACGGGCGAGGTACCCAAGAACTATACCCGCCTCGGATAGCCCGTACTACTATACTAGTAGAGGCACGTATATCCCTTCGCCGAGGCAGGGAATAGGTGTAGACGTCGGCCCTCCTAGACGGAGGCGCTGATATTAACGTGCTGGATTAGTCCCTCCTAGGACCTAGTTAGGTCCCCGAGGGGTCCCCGATCCCGGTGTCCTGGATTATAGAAGGATAAACGAAGATAACCCTTAGGTCCTTCTATAGGATTATCACTACCACCGACTACTAAGGTCGGAAAAGAGTATAGCGCGCCGAGTTCCACGTTATACGGCTTAATCCCTAGGGCGCCCGTATAATCCTGGGAAGACCGTGGCTTATAGCCGCTAACCCTAACGTTAATTAGCAGTATAGTACGTAGACCTATTCTTTATCCTACGCGGAGCTTAGTATAGTCACGTCACTAAAAGAACTACATAGAGTAGTCAGATAAGCTAAGTCTATCCTTACTCTAACCTATATAGGTTCTACGCGGGCCCCACGTATCGGCTATATTAGCCTAGCAGAAAACCCTTTAGTGGGATATAGAGATAAATCCTTAGAAGCCGGGGTACCCGCTAGCACGCTACCGAAACAGTATTAAGATTTCGCTAACGTTTTTAACGTTAAGAACGCCGGGAGGCTACCGACGTATTAGCAGTGGGATTATACTATTAAGGTCGAGGAAGGGAAGAAGCCCCCCTACGGTCCTATTTACCCCCTCGCCGTATAAGAACTTAAGGTACTACGCTAGTATCTATAGGATACCGTTACGAAAGAGTGGATTAGACTATCCACTAGTCCGGCCGGCGCCCTTATTCTGTTTATCCCTAAGAAAGGTGGTAAGCTACGTTTATGTGTCGACTATAGGGGATTGAATAAGGTGATAGTTAAGGACCGTACCCCCCTGCCCCTAATCCACGAAATCCTAGATCGGTTATTATCGGCGTAGTACTATACTAAGCTGGATCTTAAGGATATATACTATCGGCTCTATATACGAGCTGGGGACGAGTGGAAGATAGCGTTCCGTATAAAATACGGCTACTACGAGTATCTCGTTATGCTATTCGGGCTAACTAACGCGCCCGTAAGCTTCTAGCAGTATATTAACCAGGCGCTAACGCGTCTTATCGACACAGTCTATATAGTCTATCTGGATAATATTCTTATCTATAGCAAAGACCTAGCCACCCACCGCGTGCACGTCCGCGAGGTCCTTATAAGGCTTAGGCAGTAGTCCCTGTATACTAACCCCGATAAGTGCGAATTTAAGACTAGAGATATAGAGTTCCTTAGTTTTATCTATAGTCTAGATAGGGTACGTATAGACTTATCCCGCGTTAAAGCTATCCGCGATTAGGAACTCTCTAATAGTGTTAAGAAGATATAGGTCTTCCTAGGCTTCACGGGTTTTTACAGACGTTTTATTAAGCACTACTCTAAGGTGGCCGCCCCTCTTATAGACTATCTTAAAGGGGGCCTCACAGGGGGCTATACTAGGGTCCTTATACTTTCCTAGCAGGCCTAGTCTGCGTTCGAGGAAATAAAGTTACTATTTTAGAAGGCACTAGTCCTACGGTATTTTAACCCTGCTCTGCCGATACGTATTAAGCCAGATACTTCTGCTTTTACCCTTAGCGCTATTATCAGCTAATTCGAGGATAGCTTATAGCGCCCTATAGCGTTTATATCCCGTAAGCTACGCGGGGCTAAGCTTAATTATAGTATACCCGATTCTAAGCTTATAGCTATTATCGAGTCTTTTCGCACGTGGCGGCACTACATCGTCTATAGTTAGAGTCTTATAGTGGTACTAATAGACTATTTAAACTACCGGTATCTATTAGATAAGCCGAAGCTTAAGGGATAGCACGCACGGTGGCTTAAGGAGCTCGCCCCGTTTAATTTTAAGATTCGGCACCGCCTAGGGAATTTAAACCCTGCGGATAGGTTATTAAGGAAGCCCTAACACGCGCCCTGTAAGCGCGCCCTAGTTACTAATCGGGCTAAGGCGGTAAAGTCCTTTTCGAAGCGTTTTATAGTAGGGTATATCGGGAACTAGCAGGGTTCCCGTACTACCCCTAAGTTAGTGTTTCCCGCCCCTCCTACTATAGTGGTCGAGACGTAAGCGGATGATCTTTCTTCTATTCCCGCTCCTCCTATCCTGCCGGAAAGGGTGGTGGAGATATAAGCGGATAATCCTTCTTCTATCTTAAAGTCTTTTTCGAGGTATTTTATATTAGGCTATACCGGGAACTAGCGTGGTTCCCGTGCTGCCTTAGTTTCTATTCCCGCTCCTCCTACCTTAGTAGTCGAGACGTAAGCGGATAACTTTTCTTTAGAACCCGCCCCTCCTATTTTAGTGGTTAAGACGTAAGCGGATAATCTTTTTTTAAAGCCTATATCGAGGCAGTTTATTTTAGGCCTTATCGGGAACCAGCGTGGTTCCCGTACTACCCCCGATCGTGTTCCCGCTCTTAATTCCCCCACCTTACTAAAAGAGGTGGCAAAGGCGTAAGCGGATAACCCTTTTTACACCAGGTAGCGTAAAGCCCACGGTGACGATGCCACGTACGGATAATAGTCTAGGAGTAGTGGTATCCTTCGTTTTAAGAATCGCGTTTTTATACTAGACTACTCTGGTCTCCGATAAAAGGTCCTATAGTGTTTCTATAATAGACCCAGCGTGGGTCACTATAGGGTTATAAGGACTATTAAGAGGATTTCGGACTTTTACTTTTAGGAGTATTTGCCTAGGGATATCCGGCAGTTCGTGCCTACCTATACTATCTGTTAGCGTACTAAGCCGCGGCACTATAAGCCGTATAGCGAACTAGCGAGTCTTCTAGTGCTTTAGCGCCCCTTTATAGAGATATCTATTAACTTTATCACGGGCCTACCGCCGGTTTATAGCGCGGCTGTGGATAGGAAGCGGGATACTATCCTTATAGTAGTGTGCCACCTAATAAGGTACTCGATTTATATCCCCTTAAGCAGTAGCCTAATAGTAGAAGGACTTGCTAAGTCGCTATGGTATCACGTCTTCTGTATTTTCGGCCTACCTAACGGTATTATCTCGGACCAAGGCTTGTTATTTATAAGTCGTTTTTGGGTAACCTTATATTAGTGCCTCGGCACCGCACGTCGCCTATCTATAGCGTGGCACCCGTAGACAGATAGATAAACGGAGCGGCAGAATCAGAACCTCGAGTATTACCTGCGTGTGTTCTGCTTAGAGGAATAGGATAACTAGATTAACCGACTACCGTTAGCAGAATTCACCTATAATATAGCGTGGTATTCTGCGATATGTTATACCCCCGCCGATACGTTAATAGGTTATAACCCTTAAGGCCCTAACGAAGTATAGCTCCCGAGGGCAGGCGAGGTTCGCGTAGCGGAAGCAGAGTATCGCGCGGAGCACCTTATAGCCTAGCGCCGGTCTATCTCGAACCTTATTAAGAGGGCGCAGGCCTCCTATGAACGGTATTATAATAACGGACATACCTAGCGTTCTTTTAAGGTCGACGAGTATATCCTGCTATCCACGAAGAATATCCGGTAGAAGAGACCGTCGAAAAAGCTCAGCGATAAGTTTATCGGCCCCTATAAGGTGACTAAGATCGTCGGCACGTATAGCCTGGCTTACTAGCTGGCACTGCTAAAAGGTATAAGGATCTATAACGTGTTCCCGGTTTCCCTGCTAGAACTATAGAGGTCCCGTGATAGGTTATAGCCGGAGCTACCCGTAGTCGACGTCGAACCGGACTCGGATAAGTATAAGGTCGAAGCTATCCTTACCTACCGATATCAGGGTAAGCGACGTTAATACCTTATTAAATAGGCAGGGTATAGCGATAAGGAGAATACCTAGGAGCTAAAACGGAATATCCCCGACGAACTCGTCGACGCCTACTTTAAAGCGAGGCTAATAGGGGACTATATAGGTTCCTATAATATTCCTACTAGGAACTAAACGGGTTCGTACACTATTCCCCTAATAAACACGACGTAAGGACGTTTTTCCCTCCTTACGGATAACGAGACTTACTAGGAACTAACTAGGTTTATATACTATCCCCATATCGTCTATATTAACCTAGAAAACCCTTTAGTAGGCCGTGGAGATAAATTCTTAGGCAGGGAACCCCCTTTAACCTAGGAGGGAACCACACGGGCGTACTTAATCGGTGACTATTTTCTTCCTTTAGAGCGTTTTATTCTCGATCTCTATTCTTCTTTTAAGCGTTCTGCTCTTAATCTCTGTTTTTCTTTATTAGACGCTAATAGCCCCTTACGCCCCTGTCTATATATCTACCTATATTAATCAGGACCTGCGAATATACTAACCGGGGCATAATCCCTACTCCTTACGCTTTACCCCTCCCCTTTACGAATATTATAATTAAGACGATATATCACACTGTATTATAGTTAGGACTATTAGGGTTGCGATGGGAATACCCTAAAGCTAGTTAAAAAACAAAAGGAAAAAAACCTAACCCGAAGGCTAGTAAAAAACCTGGAAAATAAAATTACCGTTTCCTCTATATATACCGTCCTATTACGCCCCTAAAAAAACGTCCTTAAACCCTACTAACTTATCGTCTAAAGGGGTAGGCTCCCGCCTAGCCACCTCGTTACTATTATCCTCTATATATACCTGGCTCTGCCCTGTAGTAGTAGCCGCTATTCCCCCCTTTTACCTACTACCCGCGGATAGTATCGAAGGCCGAAGAGATAGAGGCGTTTTCACCTTCTGCTTCTTCTTCTTCTTCCCTGATAAAGGAGTCGAGGGCGTTAAAGCCTTCTTCCCCTTCTTCACTAATAAGGCCGGCACTATATCGTCGTCGTCGGGCACTTTATAAGGATCCGGGGGACCCTAGGGACTTTACGGTACGAAGCCTTAAGGTTGCGTAGAGCCACTATCACTAAATATATCGTCGCCTATAAAGCTAACCCCCGCGGGGGCTAAGGCAGGCCCTAAGGGTGTAGGCAGGTCTTCCTAGGCCTAAGCCTAGGCTAGGTTAAGAGCAGCTATCTACTCGAAAGCAGTAGCCGTCCGCTCCTAGGCCGCGAGGTCGCGCTCGTGCAACGTAAGGCGTTATTATTTAATATCGAGGCGTTTCTGCTCGACGGCTAGACGCTGCTGCTATAGCCCGACGAATTACTTAAGGATCGACTCTATACTATCGAGCCTCTCGTGGATATCTTCCGCCGTTTTCTAACGGGCGTCGGTAACTTTCTTAGCTTAACGCCGAGTAGCTATAGCTTCCTCGGTAGACGACCGGTTAACCTTTAGCGTCGCTTAACCTAGAGCCTCCCTAAGGATAACCTGGTATCGAACTGCTATAGCCTAGTACTATAAAGGATTAGTAAGGGTACTATATAGGGTTAATAAAGGGATATAGTAATACTTACGCGGCGACTCTTATTTAGGCTACCTTTATCGATAGCGATAACTAAAACCTTTTATAGCTGCTCGATAGCGTTCTTACCGGTGATAGGAAGCTATCACACGTGTTAGACTAACGGGACCACGGGGTAGTCTATAAAGGAGGGGGCTATAGGGATAATAATAAAGATATATAACTTGCCACGCGGTATTTAAGGCTGTTATACTTAGAGTAGTAGTGGTATTTATTCGTACGCCGACCGTTATCGGCGTGTCGGCATATGTTACGACGACTTCCGGTCCTCTATAGTATAGCGGACGATAGGGGACTGGCGTCGAGGTTTTAGTTTAAAATAAGAAGAGGATATTAACTAAAGAGTAGTAACTATCGTTCGTAGTGTCTAGTCGTAGTTACGTCGTAAAGACTAGGCGTCTTCTTTATAAGGTAGAGTTAGGCGTAGACTAATAGTCTAGGTAAAGACTTAGATTAATCGATGTCTTATTCTCTAATAGAAGTAAGACCTAGGATACTCTGGTTTATATAGTGATAGTGCCTCCTTACCCGTAGTGACTATTCCTTGCGTGGTCGCTATACCTAGGTGATTCTATCGTGACCGATTACTTATTAGTTATTTCGTCGGAGTAATCGACCCCGGTCCGTCCCGGATAGTATACTAAGTACCTCTATACCTGGTGATACGTGACTTAGCACGTGACTCCCCGAGTCACCCTATACTATTCCCCGTCTAGGGCCGTCCCGTGGGATATATACTAGTATACCTATAGGGTTAGTCTATATTAGGCGGCCGGCCGTAATATTACCTCCCTCCTTCTAAGCGCTATCCTAGCGGTCGTATAAGTAGGTCGCTTTTCCTTAGTTAGTGTTCTTTAGGTTTTTCTTTTTCTTTATTACTAACTATTATATCCGACTATATCTAGAAGTTATCTTGTCCTAAATCTTATTCCGCCGAAAACCGATTAACCGTTTCCGCCTTTATCGCTGATTAAGGCTACGAGGTCGTCCCCTGTACCCGTTATGCCTTTAAGAACGTACCGTGCTTTGTTCTGGACGATATCGCTCGCTGTTACGCGTGTTTCCGCTTAGGTTATTCCTGTAATAGTGCTAGAATCCTAATATCTTCTAGTACGCTCCTGCCCTCGCCTTCCCGCTTAGTCTTAATTTACTTACCCCCTTATCTTCCTAGCGGGTCGTATAAACGAGGAGCTAAAACGCCTCGAATAAGAGGAGGAGCGGACCGAGGAGATACTCCACGAGGCGCTCGCCCGCTTATCCTGCCTTCGCCGAACTCGTCGCTTACTACGGAAAAAGGGGGTAGAAATAGTTCGTAAGGACCTTACCGATATAGAGGAGCTCGAGAAGGTGGAGAAGGAGGAAGAAAAGGCCTATCGGGTCGAGTTAGAGGCGGTGGCTACTGTATAAGCTACTGGTGCTGTTAATATAATTAATTGGAATTAGGTAATAGCGTAGGATATAGGTGAATTTTCGGATATTAATTTTATATAGACCGCGGCGTCTAGTTCTAGGTCCTGATAGTATTCTGTCGGTACTGCTTTAGGAGTTACTTATAATTAATTAGGTTACCTTTTAGTTCTTATATATTATCGCCGTGATCGTAGTTTTTCTATTTTATAAAATATTCGGTGCCGTCTAGCGTCTCTCGGTGGTCGAGGATTCGTTCTGCTTTATACACGTTACTAGTATCGACTATAATCGTGTCTTATATTATTTTTACGTTTTTCGGTGCTAGTTTAAGTAGTGAAATATAGAAATTATTATATATCCTTATTATCGGAGGTAGTGATAGAATATAGTTCGTATCTGACTTTTTCTCTAGGATTTTAAACGGTCCTAATTTTTTGAAATCCAATTTATCGCTTGGTCGTTATGTTCTGATATTCTTACGGATAAGGTAGACGCGGTCCCCCCTCGAAAGGGTTAGTCCCTTAATCCTCGATTAATTTACGTACCTACTTATTCGTGTTCTGACTATCTCTAGGTCGGTTCGTAGTTCTTCGTGTAGTTTTTTTATGCTTTTAACTGTTTTTATCGCTCTTAGTGCGTCTAGTCCTTCTAAAGGTTTTCTAAATACTATCGGTATATATCCGTAATTTACTTCGAATAGTGTTTTCTTTATTAACTCGTTTAACAAGCTATTATATATAAACTATGTAAGTGGTAGGTATTATACCTAATTATCTTATTCGTACCCTATATAGCATCGTAGGTACTATTCTAGGACTTGGTTTATAATGTCGGTTTATCCGTCCGTTATAGGGTAAAACGCTATCGAATACTTATATTTCGTTCCTAGCTAGCTTATAACTGCTTTCTAGAAGTTACTGGTAAAGAGCTTATCTCTGTCCGTGATAATTTTATTCGGTGCGCCGTGATCCCTGATTAGGCGGTCGATAAAGATACTTACTAGTTCTTCTGCTATAGTGTTTTTGATATATAGAATATAAAGAGTGTATTTCGTGAATCGGTCGACGATCACGAATATACTATTATAGGCGATTCCTGTTACTAGATCTTTGGATACTAGAAATCCTATCACGAAGTCTATTATAATCGATTTCCATAGTCCGTCTACTACTAATAGTGGCTTTAGTAGTCCGTAAGGTTTATATCGGCTACTCTTTACTTTCTGGCAAATATCGTAGTTACGAACGAAGTCCCTGACTTATTCTTTAGTTCCTGTATAGCCGTATTATTATCGTAATTAGTGGTATATTTTATAAACTCCTTAATATCTATGTATCGGCGAGGCGTATACTTCTTTAAACATAGTATTAGTTATCCGATTAATACTATTTACCTCTCTATCCTTTAGAGTAAGAGCTTCTCCTTCCTATTAGAGTATAGCTTACGGTTTAGGTGATTCGTTAGGTGTCCCTAGTCGGCTAAGTACGTCTGCACGACTATTTTCGCTCCCTTTTATATACTGGATATAGAAGTTGAATTCGGCTAGGAATTCTGCCTATCGGATTTATCGTTTATTAAGAACCTTAGTAGTGGTGAATTACGCGAGGTTCTTATAATCCGTGTAGACTTATACCGGGTATCTTATCCCTAACAGATACGGTCTCTATTCTTTAAGGGCTTCGATAATAGCTATTAGTTCTTTATCGTGGATTTAATAGTTAAGTTCTGGTCCACTGAGTTTCTTGGATATAAAGGCTATAGGGTGTAGTCTTCCTTCTGCGTCGCGCTATCCGAGTTATACTCCTAGAGCCTAGTCGGATACGTCTATCTCGAGTTCGTATTCTTTATTAGGGTCTAGCATTACTAAGATAGGTTCGCTGGTAACCCTTCCTTTAAGAGCTTAGAATGCTTCTTCTATTCTTTTATTCTATTCGAAGTTAAGTCCCTTTTCAGTTACTTTAGTTAAGGGGATAATAATCTTACTATAGTCCTTAATAAATCGTTAATAGTAGTTTACGAGTCCGAGAAAGGACTAAATATCACGAATATTCTAGGGTTATAGTTACTTAGAGACGTATTAGACTTTCGCCTTATCTATATAGATCTCGTTAGGTTATATCGTATAACCTAAAAAGTTAACTTCTTACGTGTAGAATTAAACTTTTTCTGGTTCGACTAATAGGTCGGCGTTTTATAGGAGTTATAGGATCGTGTGAACATATTATCGGTATTCTTCGAGTGTCTTGGAGAAGATCAGGATATTATCCAGGTATACTATAACGAAATAGTCTAGATACTTCCTTAGAATATCGTTAATAAGTGTTTAGAATAATACCGGCGTATTTATTAGTCTAAAAGGTATAACGAGGTACTTAAAATATCCTCGCTTTATCCGAAATACTATCTTTTACTCTTCTCCTTCCTTAATCCTGATTAAGTTATAGGCTCCTTTTAAGTCGAGTACCGTAAACTATTACGCTCTAACTAGCTAATCTTATATCTCCGAGATAAAAGGTAATAGGTAGCGGTTCTTAATAGTTATATTATTAAGTTATCGATAATCGATATATAGTCGTAGTTTGCCGTTTTTCTTTAGTATAAACAGGATCGGGTATCCTGCCGGTGATTAGGATACTCTGATATAGCCTTTTACTAGTATCTCTTCGAGATATTCTTCTAAGGTATCTAATTCTTTCTAGTTTAGCCCGTAAATTAGAAAGAATTTTAGGTATATCCTTTCCTTTAGGGGTATCTTATAATTATAGTATCGGTATTTCGGTAATCCGGTCTCTAGATTTTTAGTAAATAGCTTTCTGTATTTACGGTATTCTGGTAATACCTTAGCGAGTCTATTATAATCGCTTATTATTAGTCCTTTTTCTGCTTAGACGATCTAATAGATTCCTTTAATAATATTAGTTACGTGTCGGTGGTTATGCCGTCGCTGCTATCTTAAAGTCTTTCGTACTTCCTTCGCCTTAGTCCCTGACTTCTGGCGGCTATCTAAGTCTCCCTAAGGCTCCTTCGTCGGTAAGTCTTTCTACTATTTTCGACGGATATCGGGATCGGGTAAGGTTTCCTTTATAGTCTCCTGCTTACTCTCTAATCTCCACCAGAGCTAGCTAAGCTTTTAGTCTATATCGGGATTCTATTTATTAGACTATAGTTTACTAAGGATAACGTCCTTATAACCTATATCGTATATATCGAACTTTATTATTCTAGTCTTATTCTGGATTTTAACCTAAAGGTGTATAGTCTCCTAGTTGATAATAACTTCTTCGTGGGACTGGTTTTTTCCCGTATACGGAGTAATCTTATACTCCTCTTCTAGGTGTTTTCTAACCCAGGGAATAAAGAACTTTCTCACGGCTACTAGTAAGATAAAGTTTCCTGCTACGCCTATATCTAATAGTGCGTTTATCTCGTATTTATTAAGTCGTATTCTAATATAATAATACCCTATACTGCTACGTGTTATAGAGTATATCTATCGAGTGCCTCTTATATACTCCTAGTAATAGTATACTCCTAGTTTTTTGCCTATTTAGCTCGGTGTTCGAGGGATATTTCCCTATCTAAGAACCCGTACTGGATTAAAAGTTATTCTATCCGTCGTAGGCGTTCGTCGAGGGCCTAGAAGCGTAATTCCTAAGCTTCTTAGTCTTATCCTAGTTATCGGATTTTCTTAGAAGCGTGTGTTACGTAGCTAGTAGTGTTATATTCGTCTAACCGGTGCTTATAGTAATTATACCTAGATAGTCGATTATCCGATCCTTATAGGCTTACTGCCCGGTCGGTAAGAGTGTCTTAGTCCTCCTAAGCGTGGTAAGGTCGCTAACGCGTAGCTTATTACTATCCCCTGCTAGTATTTATCGGTACTATATAGTAGGCTTCGCTAAGGTCCGGTTTAGTAAAACGGACTTAGTGGGTTTATCCTAGTGGTTCTTCCGCGAGCTAGTCGAGTATCCGTAGCTGGATAGCTTCCTCCTCGACTAGGTCGGCTACTTCTATGGGTTAATACTGGAAGTTTGTGTTATTATCCGGGATTCCGTCGGACTCCGTTTCCTAATCTTGCTCTTCGAGCTTAGCGATTCTTTTTCGGGCACGATCTTCTCCCTCCTGGATTTCTAAGATCTGCTTCTATCTCTTAGCTTCTCCTTTCGTCTATCCGTATTTTTAAAGGATTTCTGCGATAGTTTATAAAGCTAGTTCATCCTTATCCTAGTCGGGGATCTTAAGGCTATAGTCGTTATCGTACTCGTTACTAGATACTATAGCGAGTATCTTCTAGGGTCTCTTAGGGTAATACCTAGCTCCGTCTTTCCCTAATTAGTATACTAGATAATAGTCCTCGTAGCAGGTTACCTAATAGAGGTTAATATATAGTATTTCGTCCCTATAAATTTCTAGGTGTTTAATAGCGTTAATTTCCTTCTTAGGTCCTTTTTTCTCGATCGTATTTGCTTATCGTTACGGTTATTCTTTCTTAGGCTTATAATAGTCGTGTGCGTAGTAACCTAGCTTATCGTAGTTATAATACTTAACTTTCGTTATATCCCTTTTACCCTGCTTATCGCTCTATCGGTTAATATTATCGAGCTCTATAGGTCTACTATAGTATCTATATAAGGTGTTTCCGAACTAGCGTGGGTATAACTATTTTTTCTTCGAATTAGCCGTGTAGAACGGAACGCGTATTTAATGCTTTTTCTAATAGCGTTATTTATAGTTCCGGTTATCGATACGAATTATTATCGCGGTGTATTCGCTAAACGTCTTAGGTCGGTCTAATCGGTATAGTTCGTCCTTTACTTTTTCCTTAAGTCCTTAGTAGTACCGATCTATAAGGGGCTTATCCGGGTAGCTAAGCTTTAACGAGATTTACTAGAACCTTATAGTATAGTCCGTAGCGGACTTAGTCTAATATAACTGGCTTAGCCGCTCGGCCGCGACTTTTTCCTTATCGGGCTAGCCGAAGATAGCGTTAAGTCTCTCGACGAATACGTCGAAGTTCTCGAAGATTACCGTAATCCCGGGCTTCCTTAGGATCTCTATTCCTATATTCTCTAGGTAGTCTCTATAGATAGACTCGAACTATTTATACGTATCTCCTATAAGGAGTACCGCGGTATAGAGTACCTTAGTTTCTTCCGTACGGATACTATCCTAGTAGAATAGGAGATAGCCTTTAAGCTAAGTAATAAAGCTCTAAAGCTATCCTTAAGTCCTGTCGTACTTAGGGGGTATAGGGTATCTATACTTAGCCCCGATTCTAGGATAGTTTAGCTAAGCTCTTAGGGTCGTATTCTCCCCCTAAAGCTAAGTGATTATATCGCGAATCTGCTAAAAGTCGTTACTTCCTCTAGTAGCAGTAGTAGGCGTCGCGGTGCTTATAGCGTTCGTGGTACGGTTATTATTATTCGATATATTGGAAGAGTGATTGCTGGCTATTTCGTCGTCTTGTTAAGTTTGTTCTGGTCCTTTCTCTTCGTCGGAGGAACTGGATTCTTTAGACGATAATTCTTCTTTAGATAAAGTGACTTTTTCTTCCTTAGGCGAAGTAGCTTCTGCTTCGGGCGTACTGCTTATTAGCTATTAAGGTTAGCTTACCGAATAGGATCGATTAAAATATTACGACGGCTTCCGGTCCTTTATAGTATAGCGGATAATAGGGGACTAGTATCGAGGTTTTAGTTTAAAATAAGAAGAGGATATTAACTAAAGAGTAGTAACTATCGTTCGTAGTGTTTAGTTATAGTTACGTCGTAAAGACTAGGCGTTTTCTTTATAAGGTAGAGTTAGGCGTAGACTAATAGTCTAGGTAAAGACTTAGATTAATCGATATCTTATTCTCTAATAGAAGTAAGACCTAGGATACTCTGGTTTATATAGTGATAGTGCCTCCTTACCCGTAGTGACTATTCCTTACGTGGTCGCTATGCCTAGGTGATTCTGTCGTGACCGATTATTTATTAGTTACTTTATCGGAGTAATCGACCCCGGTCCGTCCCGGACGGTATACTAAGTACCTCTATACCTGGTGACACGTGACTTGGCACGTGACTCCCCGAGTCACCCTATGCTATTCCCCGTCTAGGGCCGTCCCGTGGGATATATACCAGTGTACCTATGGGGTTGGTCTATGTTAGGCGGCCGGCCGTAATAGCATGTTATAGCCTCGATAATGTGCGTCTTCTCTTTAAAATTAATCGCTACTAACTTATCCGCGTAACGTATATAGGGGGCCCTTAGATCCCTACCTATGCCGATATCTATTACCTTTTAGTGTGGAGTAACCGACGACGTAGTAGTCGATATTAAAGGCGTAGCCGTAGTTAAAGCAGGAGGCTCTAGTATAGCTGGCTACGGGGCTAACTGTCTAGCGGACTACGAGGTCGACGCTATAACCACGATCTTAATCCTCTTAGAGGACCGCGTTATACTCGTAGGAGTAGCGGCGCGTTTATTACTATTTCCTAGGAAGGTATAGTAACTACGCCCCACCGCGCGGTTAGCTAATATTATGGATTAGAGATATATGGAAGCACTTATAAGATAGTAGTTGATTAATAGAAGACTATAAGTCGTTAGTTCGCGATATCTTAGATAGGGCAGAACTTACTAAGAAAGGGCAGCACGATCGAAAGAATTAAGTATAAAGGAGGAAAAAAAGAATAGGAAGAGGAATAACGACAGGATTACGAAATATCCCGCTAATAGCAGCTATATAGGCCCCTATTTTTAGTATAAAGAAGGAAGCTACGAATCCACGGAAGGAGTAATAATAGGCTCTATGTGATACTAGCTTAGGGAGTCTTTATAGACGGATTAAAGGGATGACCCAGGAGGATAAAGGGGCGAATTCGAAAGCCCGGGAAGGAACCTGTCTAAATCCTATTAGGGTCCCGGATAGGATATTAGCTTGTTAGTCTTAGGTTAAGGATAGGGTGGCTTTTATTGGTGGTTTTTAGTTGATAGGTTAAAGGGAGAGAGTACGTACCCGGGTTAGAGCCACGGCTAAGAAGGCTCTATATAGGAACCCGTCGGAGGCCTATCGGGGTCCCGTCGTAGAAGGCTCTAGTTCGGGGTATCGGGGTTTAGGGGACGGACTCGGAGACTAGGTTTTCGGAGGAGCCGAGAGGCCGGCACGGAAGGGCGCTCCTAAGGACAGGAGCATCCGGGGGAGGTCGTTATATCAGGTGCCTGCAGCAGTGGTCATAATAGGTCCCTAGTGTGAACCTATAGGGGTCTAGGCGTGCCTAGTCTAAGACCCCTCGAGGCATAAATAAAGTAGTTAGCATACTCGTAAATAAAATAGTCCCTTAAAGTAAATAAGGCAGCCCTCGAGGAAGTAAATAAAGTAGTCCTCGAGGAGTAACGGAGTATAGTCTTAAGGAGCGGAGGAGCCTCCCCTTAGAAGAGGGAGGCTAGCGATTAATCTGATTCTTTAGCTACCCCTACACTTTCCTATCGTGATCCTATTATGATTATACCTGGTTCCTTGCTTATCCCTACCTTTTCGCTCTTTGCGATTACCCATTTAACATTAAATTTTATTAGTGTTCCTATACACTATATAAGGAATCCTAACTAAATAGACATATATTAATTATAAATTAACAGATATAGATATAGCTATAAAATAAGTACTAGAAATAACTTCGAACTCTATACTATATATCTGTATTATCTATATAGTACTATATATGCTAGTTTCCATAATATAACTAAAAGTAGACTTCCCCTACTAAATCTTTATATTGGCTTATACGTATTACTTAATAACTTCTCGAATACTAAATACTTTTTTATAAGGGTTCTATAGTAGTATCTATAAGCTTTAGGCTATTTTCGAATATTTAAGGTATATTTTTCACGAGTAATACTAATCTCTTATGAATGTTCTTAGGTATATTCTACGTTACTAAGAAAATATATACTAAAATAAATAAATAATTAAGTCCTCACTTCTAAGCCATAGTATAGCTCTTTCATAAGGCCTATATAAAAGCTATTGGCAGAATATTCGTACTTGATTTGTACTTTATATAGGGTTTTAATTTTATAATACTTGGTATTTTATTAAATCAAATAGCAGGGGTCTAAAAAGCACTGTTTTGGTGTAAAGTTATGTCCTAAAAGGGGGTATATATCGCACCTTAAAATAGTACTTGTATGATTAACTTAATAGAGCAGAAATCTTATATACATATATTATATTAAGTTATATCTGTATAAGTCTCTTATACCCTTAATTTAGGCGGTGAAGACTCTGTTATAGCTACTATATTATTTGGATCCTATCCGGTCTTTTCCGGTATCCTCTCTTATTATATCCGGATACCCGAGGTCCCTAAGATCCGAAGCCCTTAGTTAGGTATAGATCCCCTAGGGACTATATTGTGGTCCGTGTGCCTATACGATACACCCCTTTAGTTAAGATGGGTCTTTTAGATTAACTAACTAATTAAAGGCTTCGGTTTAAACTAAAAGCTCTTAACTTTTCTATTATAAAATTAATAGTTAAGGGAAAACGCCCTTATGAAAGGGATCTAAATCCGCCATATTTAACCGTTTAATTTAGTTCTATCTTAATCGGTTCCTCGATCCTAATTAGCTAGATTGGCTTAATCGGATCTATATCTATTAGATCTGCTAGACTCTTAAGGGCCTTCGCTATCGCTATGGCCACGGTTTTAGCGCCTTTGATCTCTTCGTATAGTTATTTTAACTACTTAATATAATCCTTTTAATCCGTTAAATTAAGCTATTATTATAGTCTTTTAATCCCTGCCTCCGGTAATACCTTTATTAAGCCGTCCGCGATTATATCCTTCGTATTAACGTATATAACCTTAAAAAGACCTTACTATACTAACTGGTATACTTACTAGTTATACATATCGACATACCGTAGCCTTATTTATAGGCGTTATACCTTCTTATTAATGAGATTAATAGTCTATTAATTATCGTAATATAGCTATAGTTATTATTAATCTAACCGGAGCTTTAGATCCCTTAATATCCGACTAATAAGGCCCCGTTCGCGAAAGCTCATAAGATAGGAGCTTCTTTAGGAGGTTTTTATAAAAGTTACAAATAGAGCCAAGGCGCTATCTTAACGCTAGTCCGTGCCCTCGATGTATCTTTTTATGTAAAAAATGAATTATCCCTCGGAGGAATATTAATCCGAATCCGTAGAATACCGGGTATAGTCACTTAAATGAAAAAACACACTTATTTTGCTGTAATTGAATATCAGAACGACTACTATTTTCATCGCCATATCGACCCTAGGTTATATTAGTATAGAATAGATCATAGAAGGCTCCCTTAATAATATACCAGATCCGTGGGATATCGATATATCGCCCTCGTCGTCGTTAGGAATAGCTTTAATATCAGCCTCGTCAGCCACGGCGCGGCTAACTACGGAGCCTATCTTATGAGTTTTTTACGTTATTACCACCTTTTGGATGCTAATAAGAGATTATGTGTAATTCTTCCTATCTTATGAGTTTTCCTCCTATCGTGGCCCCCTGCTTAGCGTAGTACCTGGATGACAGGGGGATGACAGAGGGATGCATAAAAAATGCAGTTACACTGAAAATATCATATAAAAGGGGTCCTTATGCCATCGGTGGGTCATGAGTTATGCATTTTTCCGCCACGATAGGAGGATTTCCCACGTTATGAGCCTTCGCGAACGGGGCCTAAATAACGTCTTTTTAGCGGCCTTTATAAGAGCGAGTAGCTCCGACTCTATTAACGATATCGTGACTATTAGTTACTTACCCGCCTTCTAGTTAATAATACCGCCGAAGAGCTTTATCGTGTATCCTTAGGAGCTTTTACGGTCTAGATTATCCCTAAAGGACGCGTTACTTACGGTTAGGAAGAGTCTATCCCACCTAAGGCTATATAGTGGTATCTTATATAGTATAGGAATAGTAGTACTTACTAAGCCCTTTTAAGGTGGTTAGAGGGGGGGTTAACGTTATATTAGGAAAGCTTCGAATAGGCGAACGCGATATCGGGTCTTATTACGATAGCGGTATATAGAATTAAACCGATTATACCATAATACTAGCGGACCTTAGGAATTAACGCGCGGGTAGTATCACGGGGTATTAACGGCTTTATAGAGAATAGGACTTTTAATAGTTTTCAGTAAAGAATATCTACGTAGTATTTAACCGCGATCTTCTCCACGTAGGAGGATTATAATAGGTATATCTACGTATAGCTTTATCCCTTAGGACCTTAATTCCTAGGAACTAACGGATTTCGTCGCCTCCTGATAACCTATAGCTTCGCTTAAGGGTAGCCTTAAGGTTATTAGCGTTAGTTTTACGATCTTTATAGTAGATAAGTCCGATATCGTTAACGTAGAAGAATATAATTAAATTATCGCGGATTATAATATAGGGGTTATTAGGGATAGCCGTGAATCCTATCTTTTATAATATACCGCTGAATTCCTTTTACTATAGTAATGGCGATACCCTTAAACCGAAGAGGGCTTTCCATAGTAGCAGGGCCTTACTTAGTATTTCGTAGCCTTACGGTATTTTTATAAATACTTCCTCTTTAAGGCTAGTATTAATAAACACGTTAATAGCGTTAAACTACCTTATTTCGAGGTTAAATTAGGTAACCATAGCTATTAGTATATAGAAGAACCGCGAGGCTAATATAGCAGTATAGTGATTTTTAGTTTCTAACCGTTTTTACTAATCCCCTTATACTATAAGGCGTGCCTTTTATTTAAGGAGGGTATCCTCTTTATTAAACCTATAGGTATATACCTATCTATAAGCGAGAATTTATTACTTAGCCTAATTACTACCTACCTCTTACTAATAGCCTATTTATCGGTAGCTTTTAAGGTATTCCCCCTTTAAGGTATTCCCCCTTAGCCTATAACCACCGCTCCCGTAACAGGTAAAGGCGTATATTATAGTAGTAGTTTTATAGAGGCGGGAAATCCTCGCAGGTTAGGCGTAATAGCGGCTAGGAGGCGTTAAAGGGAGAGGAATCTATAATGCCGATATCGCTATTATTAATAGCTTATATCCTTATACGTATAGGGTTATAAGTCCTTTTAGCGTTGAAGAATGCCTTCTAGGTATTATCGACTTATTAACCTCCCTTCGCTTAGTACGTCCCTGCGAGTTCGGCTTCAACGCCAGCCACTATGTCCACGCAGAAGGCGGGTCCGATATAAGGCGGGTTAGCCGCGGTGATAATAAGCCGTGCAGGTGAAAGCGCAGTTACAGAAGTGCGATTATAAGGCGCCGGCGCTCGAATCGAAAGCCTCGGGTGCTGCTGCCATTTGAAAGCGCTCTCTATCGCCACAGCTGCTAAGTGGCATTAAGGGGACAAAGCCGCACGAACGGCCTTACTAGATCGCCAGCTAACAGACTGCCCGGTCCATCAAGTAGACCACACAGGCCGTCCTCGGCGAGACAAAGTCATTGTCAGGACGGCGGTCATTTTGGGGAAATTGACGCCAAGTTGCGGTTCTCGCCTCTTGGCGACCACCACCGCCCCGTCCGAGTGATCTGAAGCCTCTCACCGACAACGACACCGCGTCTCTTGGATCAGCCCAGTGCTACACGCTGGCGGAGATGACGATGCCTGCCAACGAAAAGAGATGAATGGTCTGCGGTTACTCCCACCGCTTGTCGATGCCTCAGTATGGTATCGGCATCTCCAAGGCATGCAGCAGCCTGACACGGAGCCAGAGACGGCCGCGGACGATTGTGGCCGTCGCCTGCTTTCAGCCCAGACGCCCCCCGGCTTTGGGTCTGCTTATATGTCGCAAACCGGCCGGCGACCGCGTCTATTTCAGATGTCACCTCTGACGACGGTCAACCGTCGCCCAGATCCTGGCCCTGGGCGTTGTCCAATCACCAATGGCGTGACTGCGAGGCGCGTTGGGTGGCAGGCTGAGCCGTGCCTCCATGCAGTTGCAGCCTGGTGCACACCAACACTGCTTAACCCACGCTCACCCATATCTTTCCGCTCCGTCGATCATTGAAACTCGAGCCGAATTATTATGGAAGGACTCGGAGTCGCGGCTAACGTTATCGCCGTCGTCGACCTCTCCGTAAAGGTTGCGACGCTGTGCCTGCAGTACTCCAGAGAGGTTGCCGGCGCCCGAGCTGATATCCAGCGTCTCCACACCTAGGTCGAACACCTGGGCACCGCGCTGCGGGCCGCCCAGCACCTACTGGAAGGGAACAACGGCCAGCCGCTCTCGACGTCCCGGGGGCTGGTCGGCTCCTTCCGCGACTGCATCGCCGAGCTCAAGCGACTCGAGAAGAAGCTGGGCCCGAACACCGCCCGTACCGCGATACGTCGATTCGGCTTTCGCGCCCTCAGGTGGCCGTTCAGCAGCAAAGAGGTCGACCAGCTCCTCGCCAGTCTTGAGCGCCACGAAAGGACCATCCTGCTCGGGCTCCAGATCGACCAGACGTGCGTACACCGGCGGGACCCGGCCGCCGCCGAGGCTGACTTGTTGCCAGGGCCATACTCGTCGGCATCCAGGAGGGGGTCAGACGACTCGGGCTCCAGCCGACCGAAGATGCCTCGATCTCCCGCAATCCCCATTGCATGGTGCCGTTCCCTCCCGACCCAGACTTTGTCCACCGTCCTGCGATCGAGGAATGGATGCAGGCCCAATACAGCCAGACCGGTCGGCGACTTGCCTTGGTCGGAATGGGCGGCTTTGGGTACGTCATGCATGCTGGTCCTCCGGGTCGGCACTGAAGAGTAGTAGGAAATCCCAGCTAGCCATCGAGTTCGCCCACCGCGTCCATGCGGACAACCCCGGCACTAGCGTGTTCTGGGTGTACGGCAGCGCCAGGGCCACGTTCGAGGAGTCCTACCGGGCTCTTGCAGACGTTCTCGCGTTACCTCGCCGGCACGAGCCAGAGGTCGACGTGCTAGCACTCGTACGCGACTGGCTGCAGAGGGACGATATCAGCCCGTGGTTCATGGTCGTCGACAACGCAGACGACACCGGCGTGTTCTTCCTCGACAACGGACACGACGCCCCGTAAATCCCGCTAGCATCGTACTTGCCCAAATCAGCCAAAGGTAAGATCCTGGTCACCTCACGGAGCCTTGACGTAGCAGAAAAGCTAGTTGGTAACAGCCGCGCAGTACTGCGAGTCCCCGTCATGGGAGAGGAACAGGCGCTTAAACTTTTTGCGGAAGAGATTAGAAGGCAAGCCTGACGAAGCCGCCGCGATGAATCTTGCCCGCGCACTTGATTTCATCCCGCTCGCGGTGAACCAGGCAGCAGTATATATCAACCGACGCAGCCCACGAGTGACTACCGAGTCGTATCTCGAGGAGTTTCTCAGGAGTGAAAAGCGGAAAGACAGCCTTTTCCGCAGTGATAAGGGAGATCTCGGGGGGATGGCGTAGGTAGTAGACACGCCTGGTGGCCGCGTAAGGCCGTGGGTTCGAATTCCACTCCCCTTAATCGTGCGCGAATTTTTTCGCGCGCGACCTACCCGGAGCTCCTGCACGTCACAGGGGTCCCCGCACGTTCGGGGAGATATTTATTAGCTTACGCGCTAATAAGTGGAACCACACTGCCTCCTTCGGTACGTACCCCCTTTAGGTAGGGGAGGGTACGTACCTATCACGCGGAATTAAGCGCACCTACCTTAAATATATACTATACCTACGATTAAGCCTTAGAGCCTAGGGAATACTAGGGAGCGCGTACCACTACTTAAGGATAAGTCCCGGACTAATAACTCTAGTTCGCCTATTCTTACTTTTATATATAGGTTACATAAATAACTAAATACTCGTTATAGGCTTAGTCTCTTTAATAGACTCGTGCTATAGCTTTAGGGCTATATATATATATATTAAAAAAAAGGGAGATCTTAGCCGTTATAATAGAGTATCTATACTATACTAAAGCTGGCCCACTTTATTATTCGGCACTTCTTAGCAGCCTAGCGTTCGTAGTAGTACTACCGCCCGGTCCTGTTTTTTAGGATTTTACAGTGTTTTTCGGTTAACTTCCCTCCATAGTATATACCTATATATGCTATAAACTTACGGTACTTTTAAATTATATTGCCTCTACGCTAAATAGCATTTCCCTTTATTAAGGGCGCGCCGTGCGAATCTTATATATATTTAATAACTAAACTCTGCTACTATATACTATACCCTTCTTACCACCCTTCGAATCAAAAACTAGAATAAAAAATAGAATACAAAATAGAATAAGGAATAGAATAAAAATAGATAGAAAATACGGAATATATTATTATTATTAATACTAATAATAATTATACTCCACTAGTATATCTAATTTATAAGAGCCTAATATAGACTATACGGTCCTTCTTAAGTGACTATAAGGAATATATTACAAAGTAGTATAAGTAATATAATAGAAAACTAGAATATACTATTAGTAGAATAAAGTCTAGAATACTAATAACGACTATTAAAAGTATTAGAAGAGTATTAATATAAAGTATAATAAAGCAAGTAGATAAGATAAAGATAATATATAAGATAAAGATAATATATAAGATAAAGATAATATATAAGATAAAGATAATATATAAGATAAAGATAATAGATACGATAAAGATAAAGAGAAGTAATACTTTCTTAAGTATATAAAGAAATTATACTTTGAATTATAAAGATACTATACTAAATAGGTCGTCTATAAGGTTTACGCTTAGACTATACTACTATATACTACGCTGATTATACTACTCCTAATAGGATAGAAAATATAATATAAAATAGATATAAAATCTTACTATCTTAGGAAAATTATAATAGAACTTTAATAAAGATAATTTAAAAAGAGATTAGATACATATATATATTAGTAAAAAGTAGTTATAGAGAAAATACTACTCTTATAATAATCACGATTTCGACACGCTTATTAACCACGGCCGCGTAATAGGAGCAAAATCGATAAAACCACCGAGATAGAGATTATAACTACCGCCTCCCTCCCGGGATACTATTATAGCGGCACTATACTACCGGCGCTATAGTATAGCCGGAAAAGACGTAGGATGGTATTATTCCGACCTCGACTATATAGAATTCGTAACGGACCCACTTTTCGTAATATATACGCTCCCCCCCCCCTAAGGCAGGATATAGCGCGGAACTAGTATAAGACTAAAAATGGGCCACCGCGCCCCCCGGAACCGAGAGTAGCTAAGATTAAGGTAGAAATTTAGGCCTTACTGGCTAATAGAAATACGATTAAGTAGGTTATAAAGCTAGTAAAGAAATTAATCACGATATATAGTACCCGTATTAATACTAGCACGCTACCGCTAGTATACCTAAACATATCCGTCCGCTATATTATCCGAGAGGAACTACGAAAAGGAATAAGCGGTATAAAAATGACCTAGGCTAATATTATAGCCTAAACTCCCGCGGCAGTACCGCCACGGGACCCCGCCCCCCTTAAAGTAATCCCTGCTAAGTATTACCGGGAACTAGTCGTCCGCTAAGGAACCCTCCCTGAAGACTAGTATAACCGCGCAGATCGGTTATTGGGGTCAGGATGACTAATTAGGTCGGCCGCTCGTTTTCTGACTACTTAAGTTAGGGGACTGAACCGGTTAATCGGGTTAAAAGGGATGCACGTGACCGATCCGGATTATATAAGGACCGTTTCATCCGATCTTCCTGTATCTAGATTTAGATCTATTATCTATTATAATCCATATTATCTAGACGATCCAGTTTTATGCTATTACGGCCCTGCTTAGTTATAATATAGTGCTCGGAGGCGGATTCCTTCGGTATTCTGGAAGCTCTTAATCTAATCAGGGTAACTAGGGTGCTTAAGAGCAGTTCCGGCCGGCTTAAACGGACTATTCGTTAATTATAGTCGCCGTCGTTAACGTGTTAGACTATCTAGAACGTGAAGACCGTGCTTGTTGTGATACCTATTATCTAGGGGCTATACCGACTAGATAGATCGTTCTTCTAACCTTTGTCTAACCTTCTTTAAGACCTTAAACCGATATTATCACCCGTTATTATATCGCTGGGATATTCTTCTTCTTAATCTAATACTATTTTAACTACGATGTACGATATAGATTCGACCGACTAGAGACTCGGCCAGGGCGTTATATACCTAAAAGCTACTACGGATTCGGCCTCTTTTTATTAAGGCATAGCGTGCCTAAAAACCGCGATACTGTTTTTATTATTTGGATTTTATGGCTTCGTCTTCTGCCTCGGGCTAGGACTTTTCAGATAAAGCGTTGTCAAAATCGTTACAAAATAGGTCAAAATTTAATTAAGGCAATTATCTATAATTATAACTGTCCAAGACCGTCAGGGAAATGCTACTACCGTATTTTATATAGTGTAGATTCTGTAAGCGTTTATCCGGATTATACGCTTAGTAATCCGGCCTATTATATAACCAAAAAGACGGTAGTCTATTCGATATACCCCCTAATCGCCCTAAACGTTAGTTAGGCGATTAAAGCTATTCGTAATCGGCAGATAAACCAGCTATATAATCTATTCGCTATAGCCGCCCTTAAATTCATCCTCTAGGTCCTCTAAATATTCCATCCGGACTTCCTCTAGCTATTTCTGCTATGACCGTTCCCGTATATCTATCACGCCCACCTAGGACCTGAATATCTTAAATTTCTCGCTGCATAACGCCTTCGTTAATCCGTCTACTATTATTTCCGCGCTCGTAATATACGTTATAAGTATTTACCCTTATTCCTTTACTTAACGTAATTAGTGGCCGTGGATATCGACGTGGCGAAGGCGCGTTATTAATATACTAATCTCTTAATTCACTAATCGAATCGTTTAGTTATTATCGTATACGATCCTTAATTCCGGATCGTTAAATTCCACTCCTATACTAAGTAATAGGCGTTATATAAAGATACCCTCTTTTATACCTTATACTAATACTAATAGCTCTACTTCTATTATTAACGTTATAACTATATCCTGCTTATTAGGGCACTACGCGATTATACCGCTAAATAAGCGTGTCACGTATGCTTAACTACTCTTTCGATTAAGGGTATTATCGGTAAATAAGGCGTTAGTATAGATTTTAATAGTATCGCTACCCCCTAATTCTAATATAAATAATTAGCTATTAATTAGATAAAGGATTAGATAATCGGCGGCCTTATAATAAATAGGCCCTGGATTAATGTTAAACCGGTATAGCCTAGATACTATAAACACGATATTAGGCCGCGATATTACTGCTTTATATAGCATAGATCCTATCTTCCGTTAATAGCTTTTAACGTGTATCGAGGTCTCTAAATAGGGTAGTAGTTCTACAATCTTAATTAGGTGCGTTAGGCGATAGTTACTGCTATGCTTACGATTACTATTTAGCTTTAATAGGCGTTCTAACTTAGTAACGTAGTCGCGTTATAATAGCTAGATTTTACGGGCGACGTGGTCGCGAAAAACCTTAATACTAAGGAACCACTATAGACGATCGTTACCTTATAGGTTATAGTGGCGTTATAGGTTATTAATAGCCTGCTTTATCTACGCCTTATATTATATACTATAAGTAATAACGATATCGTCGACGTAAAACAATAGGATTAAACCACGTCGTAGAAAATAACACGGTTCTTATAGCACTATCTAGAATCCGTCCGCTAAAAGGATAGCTAAAAAGTGCTTTTACTATAATAGCGGGGACTCCTTAAGTCTATATAACGCCTTTTTCAGGTATACATAACTCTTAGGGGCTAGAAAGCCTAGCGGCGGGTATATAAAGATATCGTGGGGGAGGGGCGTGTGTATAAACGCGTTTATAACGTTCAATTATAATAGCGTAAGGTTAAATCGGGCGGCGATAGCTATTAACGCGCGGAATAACTATCCGGCTAGCGTTACTGCATATATCTCTTTAAACAAGGATTAATACTACTAATCTCCTCGTACTATAAGCCTTACCTTGTATTTATATAGACATCTATACTTATCGAACTTATATATTATTACCTATATCGAATTAAGAACCTAATATCTATCTGCTACGGACGCCGGTACCCGTATCTATATTCCTATCTCATCGTGGCTCTATAGGTGGTCTTCTTATACCTGTCGGAATAGGTGGTCGTAAGGGTAAAAGGGTATATCGCGAGGGTTCTTCAGAGGAGGAGGGAGGTCTTTACGGTAGATCTTTACGGCCGCTAGGGTAACCGCCGGAGTTATATTTCCCGAGATAGCCTCCTAGGTTATACTTCCGGTGGTTACCGCCGGGGCCGTGGATTCGTAGGGTATTATTAAGTGTCGCTATAGCGCTATAAGCGTGGACCTTTTTAACCGTAATTTAGGTAGCGGAGTTCTATTTAATATATATATATTAGGGGCGTAGCGGCCAGTATTAAACGCAGTAACCTAATAGTCTTTTTTCTAGCTATCTCCTTACCTAATTAGTCGCGCTCCCCTATTTATAGGGAGCCCTATAGCCATAACTATAGCGGTATCGTAGTACCGTGTTCCTCTATCTATAAGGAACCCTATAGCTATAACCGTAGAGGATTCACGATTTCCTAATATTACAGCTGCTATTAGCGCTATAACTAATAGCGGGGTTATTAGTAGAGTAGGAAGTAGTGGATTAGGCGGATATAGACGGTGATTAGGCGCTATACCGGCTAAATTATATAGTTCGTGACCTAAATCTTATCCTAATTAACTCGAGATAGCCTCCTCTACCCCCTTATAGCCGGGTATTACGGACTATAACCTTAACGGTAAAGCCGTCGAGGAAGGGGATCCGGGGGAAAGCTCCCCCGGTAAAGGGTTAAGTTTAAAATAAGTAGTTATATAAGGGGGGGGGGTCCTTAGCTTATACGTCTATAAATGGCCGTGAATCTCTAGCCCTCTCCTGCTTAATCTGACTAATTATGTCTTCTAGTTACTCCTCGGTTAATTAACGGAGGTTGTTCTTAAAGGTAGCGATATCGCCATTAAAGAAGGCGTGTTTATTAAAATCTGTATCGCGTGTTCGAATAACCCGGTTATAGCGGCGTAGGCTAGGTACGTGGATACGAAAGATATTAGTGGAGTTATAGCCGGCGAGGTAGCCGATATAGGCGCGGGGAGCGATACGATTTAATAGCTTATTAGTAGTCTTTTAGGCGTCCTTTATTATCGCGTACGCCTTAGAGCCGTAGGCTTGAAGGTGTGATAAAATCGGCTTCCTTTTAAAGAGGACCTCGTATAGCGTTTTCTAATCCTTATTATTATACTGCCTTCGGGGTGTTTGGTTATAGACGTACGCGGCCGTGGGAATAGCCTTGGGCTATATAAACAGCGGTAGTTTTACGTGGATATTTATCGTACGACCCTTTAAAATAATCACGGTAGCAGCGCGTTTAGCACCCCTGTTCTGCGCTTAAGTGTTAGTAGTAGATGCCTCTAAAAGGATGCCCTTATTATGTAGGAATTAGGTAATATCGTGGGATTAAGTTAGCTCGTTACTAGACTCGAAAACGCGCACCTTATAGCCTAATTAGCGGTCTACCTAGGCGAGGAATTCCTTGATTATTACGAGGATATCTACTACTAGCTTACTCTTTATAACATAGGTGGCCGTAAAACTACTATAACGGTCGGTGAAAAATATAAACCGCGAGTCCCTATCGGATATTCGGTTAAAATCCGTGAAATTAGTCCCCTACCGCTCCCCTATATAGGTAGGTACGGTGTAAGGGCGCCTGCTAACGTGCCATTTAGTCTTTATAAGCTTATAGGCCTTATAGTCGATAGTTATTAGTCCCTTTATTTTAACCCCCTGCGTCTGCTCTTCTAGGTGCCTAAGCGGTTTAGGGCTAGTATACCCTAGCCGTAGATACTATAAGATACCCTCCGTAGTGCTTAGATATCGTATCGTCGATTTTCGGGTGGTTAAAGAACCTAGAAAAGTAGCCGTAGATTAGTTAGAGGGCATGTATTTAACCATGGTTTAATCGAAGTGGTGACTTAGCTAGTATAAAATAGATCTATCGGCACGTCGAAGGCAGTTATTTAGTGGCTTCTGATCCTACTAGTATCCTCGTAGTCGTAACGGTTAGTTTAAGATTAAATTACAGGCAAAATCTTCGTAATATACGACGTTTAATAGTCTAAAATCAAGGCCTCCTATTAGTCCGTTTAGTCTTACGGTTATATTACCGTAACCTTTAATAGGTAGCGATAAGCTGCCTACGACTATATAGTCTCCTAGCGTAGCGGGGATAAAATCAGAAAAACGGGAAAAATCGTTGAAAATATGAATAGTAGCGCCGGAATCGAGGATAGCAGAGGCTCGAAGAGGGTAACTAGTAGTAGTGCCCGCCGTAAAGCTGGCTGTGTAGAAGATGCTGCTATGGACGCTACTATAGTTAAGTCACGCCTCCTTAAGCTATACAGAGTCCCGGCCTATATCCTTCTTTACCTTCTTTACGGCACGTAGTTCTTCCACTTCCGCGCGTATAGCAGGGTTGTATTTAAGGATCCGGTCGACGGTTATTTTAGTGTTTTCGTAGGGCGTCTAGCCGTTAAACGCCATCTCCGGAAAGATATAGTAATAGACGTTAATATCGTGATACGGCGTAGTATATACTCGATAGGGTTCCCTTTATTAGAGGGCAGATTAACGTCTTTTGGAAGAAGAACGGTTAGTTAAAATAGTAGAAAGTATGGCTATAGATACTGCGGTAGTGGGATTCTTAGCTTTATTCTTCCCACGGCTGCCTTTTTTACGGGGCTTAGCCGTGGTATCTAAGGTATCTTTACCCTCCTCGCTTCCGGTATATAGAGTAGGGAATACTATAGCGCGGTAGCTACCGCGTTTTCCTTAGTCCTTAAGTCTGGTATTAATGTATTTCTGACCGAGGGTATAAAGGTCTTTGGGTATAACTACTTAGTTATCTATAAGGCGTCCCTTAGCCTTAGTCTAATCGCGGCCGGTATAGGAGCGTATACCTCTAAAGAAGTCTATAACCTATATATACGTGGCGGGCTTCGAACCGGTATCTTCACAGCTTTATAGCAGCAGCTGCCACTTATCTAACTACTCCCCGAGCTTCTTAAGGCTATTAGTAGGATAACGAGTATACTTAATATACTCTTCGTGGGTATCGGTTTAGCGGATGGCCAGGTATCAATCCGTATCGCGTTTAATAGCTTTATATACCTCGCGAGGTATATCTCCTCGCAGTAATTATCTACGGCTTTAGTCGATAGTATTAACCTGCCAGGTCAGCATAGCGTTAATCCCCTTTAGGTAGCTATCGTATTACGCTTATAGGATTTTCTAGCGCGCGATTTCGACGTTATACACCTTCTAGCCGGCCTCTATAAGGTTAAGATATTACGTAAGGGTACGCCTAGGCGTTATTAAGGGGAAGGAGTCGTAATTCGGTATTAAAGGCTCTTCGGTGGACTAAGTCGGATTAACTAGGCGGAGAAACCTCTATACGTTATTATAGGTGGTAACCGATTCGTACAGGCATCGCCAGAGCTCCTAATCCTTATAGGTTTTATACGTAATAGGGCTAAGATACGATATCTTAATAGATATTTATAGATTAACACGCTATATTGGCGCGGCTAGATAGCTTCTTAAATCGATAGTAGTAAAGGTAAAAGAGTATATCTTCACTTAGCAAGTAAGACCCTTAATTATCAGATAAAGCGTAGTCAAAATCGTCATAAAATAGGTCAAACTTTAATTAATGCAATTATCTACAATTATAACTGTCCAAGACCGTCAGGGAAACGCTGCCACCGTATTTTATATGGTGCAGATTCTGCAAGCGTCTATCCGGATTGTACTCTTGGCAATCCGGTCCATTATGTAACCGAAAAGACGGTAGTCTGTTCGACAGGACTCTACGTTTTCGCCCTCTCCTTTACCCTCTCCCTCTCTCTCGCCCTAGGACTCTTGTCCCCTCCCTCGAAGACTCTTTAAGAGTCTTTTCGTTAATAGCTTTAGTAATAGCTTTATTAATAGCTTTAGCTTTAAGAGCGTATGGACTACTGTCAAATGGGTAGTGGTAAAGAGTAGAAAGGTAGGGCTAAGCAAGGAACCAGATAGGATTATAATAGGATCACGATAGGAAAAGTATAGGGGTAGCCAAAGAATCAGATTAATTACTGGCCTCCCTTTTTAAAGGGGAGGCTCCCTCGCTCCTTAAGACTACGCCTTACTCCTCGAGGGCTATTTATTTACTTCCTCGAGGGCTGCCTTATTTACTTCGAGGGACTATTCTGTTTACTATATAATAACTTACTTTATTTATGCCTTAAGGAGTCTTAGACAAGGTATACCTAGGCCCCTATAGGTTTATACTAGGGACCTATTATAACCATTACTATAGACACCTAATATAGCGACCTCCCCCGGATACTCCTATCCTTAGGAGCGCCCGATCCGTGCCGGCCTCTCGGCTCCCCCGAAACCTAGCCTCCGAGTCCGTTCCTAAATCCCTAAATCCCTTAATACCCCGAACTAGAGCCCTTCACGATAAGACCCTAATAGGTTCCCGCCTAGTGCCCCTTTAGCCGTGGCTCTGATCTAGGTATACCCTCTCTCCTTTTATCTAGTTACTAAAGTCACTAATAAGGACTACTCCTTTTTATGCTTCCGAATCCGGCGCCTATAGCTATGCCCCTACCGGGAACCTAAGGGGTTCTAGGGAGGTTCCTTCCCGGGCTATCGAATCTACCCCTTTATCCTGCTGGGTTATCCCTTTAATCTATCCTTACAGACTCCCGAAGCTAGTATTATATAGGGCCCGTCGTTACTCCTTCCGTGAATTTCGTAGCTTCCTTCTTTATACTAAAAATAAGTGCCTATATAACTACTATTAGGGGGGATATCTTATAACCTGCTATTACTCCCCCTTCCTATTCTTTTCTTTCTCTTCTATACTTAATTGTCGATTATACTACGCCTTATAAGTTCTACCTAATCCTAGGT
Organism: Sodiomyces alkalinus F11; assembly: GCF_003711515.1. Classification (NCBI taxonomy): domain Eukaryota; kingdom Fungi; phylum Ascomycota; class Sordariomycetes; order Glomerellales; family Plectosphaerellaceae; genus Sodiomyces; species Sodiomyces alkalinus. The sequence continues at coordinate 3,340,615 of NW_021167080.1, read as the reverse complement.
ATCTTATACTAACGGTTTATAGTTTTTCTTAATCAATTAATTAATTAACTACTATCTTATAAGTGCTTCTACACGCCCCTAGTCTATAATACTAGCTAATTACACGTCTAGTATAGTTACTATACCTTTCTAGGAAGATAATAATAATAATAAGCGCGTCGCTACTCCCGTGAGTATAATATAGTCCTCTAAGAGGATTAAGATCGTGGTCGCGGCGTCGACCTTATAGTTCGTTAAGCAGTCTGCCCCGTAGTCGGCTATACAGCCTACCTTATTATAGGTTATCGCTCCGGCTATACTAGAGCCTCCTACTTCTATTATAGTTACGTCGTTATCGACTACTACGCCGTTAGTCGCTCTACGCTAAAGGGTAATAGATATCGGTATAGGCGGGGATCTAAGGGCCCCCTATATAGGTTATACGGGTAAGTTAGTAACGATTAACTTTAAAGAAAAGACGTATACTATTAAGGCCGAGACGTGCCGACACGCCGATAACGGTCGGCGTACGAATAAATACCACTACTACTCTAAGTATAATAGCCTTAAATACCGTATAGTAAGTTATATATCTTTATTACTATCTATATAGCCCCTCCCTTTATAGACTACTCCGTGGGCCTATTTCTAATATATATAATAGCTCTCTATTACCGGTAATAACGCTGCTAAGTAGCTATAAATGGTTTTAGCTATCGCTATCGAGAAAAGTAGTCTAAATGAGAGTCGTTATATAAGTATTAGTAACCGAGTCCCCTTATTAATCATATATAGTACCCTTACTAATCCTATATAATACTAATACTATGCTATAGTAGTTTAATGCTAGGTTATCCTTAAAAAGGCTTTAGGTTAAGCGACGCTAAAGGTTAACCGGTTATCTGCCGAGGAAGCTATAACTACTCGGCGTTAAGCTAAGGAAGTTACCGACGCCCGCTAAAAAACGGCGGAAGATATCTATAAGAGGCTTAATAGTATAGAGTTAATCCTTAAGTCATTTATCGGGCTATAGTAGTAGCGCCTTACGGTCGAGTAGTAGCGGCTTAATATTAAGTAGTAACGCCTAGCGTTATATTAGCGCGACCTCACGGCCTAAGAATGTATAGCCACTGCTTTCGAGTAGATAGCTGCTCTTAACCTAGCTTAGGCTTAGGCCGTAGAAGGTAATATACGTATACCCTTAGGGTCCGCCTTAGCCCCCGCGGGGGTTAGCTTTATAGGCGACGATATATTTAGTAATAGTGGCTCTACGTAACCTTAAGGCTTTATACCGTAAAGTCCCTAGGATCCCCCGGATGCCTATAAAATGCCCGATAATAACGATATAGTGCCGGCCTTATTAGTGAAGAAAGGGAAAAAGGCTTTAACGCCCTCGACTCCTTTATTAGGGAAGAAGAAGAAGAAGTAGTAGAAGGCGAAGACGCTATTATCTTTTTATTCTTTAACGCTATCCGCGGGTAGTAGGTAAAAGGGGGTAATAGCTACTACCGCGGGGCAGAGCTAGGTATATATAGAGGATAATAATAACGAGGTAGCTAGGCGCGAGCCTACCCCTTTAGATAATAAGTTAGTGGAGTTTAAGGACGCCTTAAAGGGGCCGTGATAGTATATATAAAGGAACGGTTATTTGTTTTTCAGGTTTTTTACTAGCCTTCGGGTTAGGTTTTTTCTTTTTTTTTTAACCAGCTTTAGGGTATTCCTATTATAACCCTAATAGTCTCTAACTATACTTCTATTATAATATAATCGTGTCCCTATTGTGATAGTTAATTAAGGGAATAGTAAAGGGAAATAGACTTTAAGGGCGATAAGCTGTTATACCTAAGGAAGAGGAATAGAGATTAGGGGCGTTATACCCGAAAAGGAATAGAGGTCGGAAGCAGAACGCTTAAAAGGAAGAAAACAGTAACCGAGGCGATAACGCCTATATAGCTCCCGTCTAGGTTAAGGGGGGGTCCCTGCCTAAGAATTTATCTCTATAGCCTATTGAAGGGTTTTTCTAGGTTAATATAGCCGATACGTGGATAGTATATAAACCTACTTAGTTCCTAGTAAGTCTTATTATCCGTAAAGACGGGGAAAGGATAGAAAAACGTCTTTATATCATATTTATAAGGTCTCCTATAAGGATAGGGTATAAACCCGTTTAGTTCCTTAATAGTCTCGCCTTAAAGTAAGCGTCGACGAGTTTATCGGGGATATTCCCCTTCGGCTCTTAGGTATTTTCTTTATCGCTATAGCCGGCCTATTTAATTAGGTATTAGCACCGTATACCCTAATATCGATAATCCAGGATAGCTTTAACCTTATACTTATCCGAATCCAGTTCGACGTCGACTATAGGTGGTGGTTCCGGTTATAATCTATCGCGGGACCTCTAAGGTTCTAGCAGGGAAACCGGGAATATATTATAGATTCTTATACCTTTTAGCAGTGCTAGCTAGTAAGCTAGGCTATACGTGCCGATAATCTTAGTCATCTTATAGGGGCCGATAAACTTATCGCTAAGCTTTTTTAATAGTCTTTTCTACCGGATATTCTTCGTGGATAGCAGGACATACTCGTCGACCTTAAAAGAACGCTAGGTATATCCGTTATTATAATACTATTCGTAGGAGGCCTACGCCCTCTTAATAAGGTTCAAGATAAACCGGCGCTAGGCTATAAGGTACTCCGCGCGATAGTCTGCTTCCGCTACGCGAACCTCGCCTACCCTCGGGAGCTATACTTCGTCAGGGCCTTAAGGGTTATAACCTATTAACGTATTAGCGGGGGTATAACGTATCGTAGAATACTACGCTATATTATAGGTAAATTCTACTAACGGTAGTCGGTTAACCTAGTTATCCTATTCCTGCGAGTAGAATACACGTAGGTAATATTCGAGTTCTAATTCTACCGCTCCGTGTATCTATCCGTCTACGGGTACCACGCTATAGATAGGCGATATACGGTACTAAGGCACCGATATAAGATTACCTAAAAACGACTTATAAATAATAAGCCTGGGTATAATATAATACTATTAGGCAGGCCGAAAATACGGAAGACGTAATACTATAAAGACTTAGTAAGTCTTTCTACTATTAGGCTACTACTCGAGGGGATATAAATTAAGTACTTTATTAGGCAGTATACTACTATAAGGATAATATCCTGTTTCCTATCCATAATTGCGCTATAAACTAGCGGTAAGCCCGTGATAAAGTTAATAGATATCTCTATAAAGGGGCGCTAAGGTACTAGGAGACTCGCTAGCTCGTTATATAGCTTATAGTACCGTGGCTTAGTGCGTTAATATACGCCGTAGGTGGGTATAAATTAACGTATATCCCGGGGGAGATAGTTCTAAAAGTAAAAATCCGAAGTCCTCTTAATAGTTCTTATAATCCTATAGTGCCCTATACTAGGTCTATTATAGAAATATTACAGGATCTTTTAACGGAGGCTAGAGTAGTCTAGTATAAAAACGCGGTTTTTAAAACGAAGGATACTACTACTCCTAGACTAATATCCGTATATAGTATTATTACCATGGCCTTTACGCTATCGGGTATAAAAAGGGTTATCCGCTTACGCCTTTACTATTTCTTTTAGCAGGGTAGGGGAATTAAGAGCGGGAAAGTTAGAATTAGCGGTAGTGCGGGAATTACGCTAGTTCCCGATAATACCTAAAATAAAACGCCTCGAAAAAGGCTCCGAGATAAAGTTATCCGCTTACGTCTTAACTATCTTTTCCGGTAAGGTAGGAGGAGCGGGAATAAAGACTAGGGCAGTATAGAAACTACCCTAGTTCCCGATATACCCTATAATAAAATGCTTCAAAAAGGACTCTACCGCCTTAGCCCGGTTAATAACCAGGGCACGCTTATAAGGCGTATATTAGGGCTTCCTTAATAACCTATCCGCGGGATTTAACGTCCCCGGGCGGTGCCGGATCTTAAAATCAAACGGTACTAATTCTTCGAGCTAACAGGCGTACTACCCCTTAAGCTTCGGCTTATCTAATAGGTAACGGTGGTTTACGTAGTCTATTAGAACCACTATAGGGCTCTAAATATAAGCCACGTAGTGCCGCTATATCCAAAAAGACTTGATAATAGCTATAAGCTCGGAATCGGGTATACTATAATTAAGCTTAGCCCCGCGTAGCTTATGGGATATAAACGCTATAGGGCGCTATATGCTATCCTCGAGTTAGCTAATAATAGCGCTAAGGGCAAAAGTAAAAGTATTTAACTTAATACGTATCGGTAGAGTAGGGTTAAAATACCGTAAAACGGGCGCTTTCTAGAATAGCAGTTTTATCTCCTTTTTTATTAATATTATTAATCTTACTCCGCTATCCTGACTAATCTACAGGAGCCTTCCTAGGCTATATAGTCCTTCTCGGGTGGCTATAAAGGGGAAAACCCGGGTAAAACCCGGGGAAAACCTCTATATACTTCCTTAGATGGAGAGGTGCCGCTGCGGGGCCGATATAGCCCCGGTTCTTCCCCGTTACGTATCTGGATCTTACCTCTAGGCTAATAGCTAATAGGAAGTAAAGCAGGCTAGTAGTTAGGTAAGTTAGCTTAAGCTAATCTTTATCGGTGGAGCGGGGGCTAAGGGGGCGCTACCGTGCTACCGCTATACGGCGGCTACGGCTCTCTAGCCTTAGTCTCCCTATATCCCTTAAGGATCGTGTCTTTTATTCCTTTTATTCAGTTAATATAAAGAGTAAGGGGGTAGGCGCCTCTTGCCTCCTCTAGGTGGGTTCCTGCTATATCCGGTAGTAGGTAGGGGGAATAAGGCTCCACCCTATTATACGAATTAGATTGTTAATATCCCCTAAGGCCTTCGTGCCTTAATCCTCCTTCTTCTTCCTATAACGCTAATAATTTTATTATAGGTTTCCTCCCGATCTATTCCCGCTTACGGTCCCGTAGGTTTATCGTTACGGCTTATACTAACTAGTAAACCCCTCTAGGATTCTTATCGTTTTCCTATCGTAGTTTTTGCTATAAATATCTCGCGGGTAGCGTCGCGGTAGCGTGGCGGTATAGGGTTAACTAGGTAATATAGTATTAATCCATATATATATATAAGTAATTAATAGTAGTAGCTTAATATAAGTTCTCTTCGTGGCGTAGTAATACCTTTACGGCAGTGTGCTAATAGTCGTAGATATCTTCTCCTAATAATAACGCTAATACTAATAATAATCGTAACCGTTATAAAAAGGGCTCGATTCGGGTTATACCGTATATAAACCCCGGTAGTATTAAGGCGGTACCGTAGTGGCTAACTTAGGGCAGTTATATACGTTATAGTAAGCGCTTAGGTATATACCTAGATAATATAGAGGCCTACTCTAATACTATAGAAACTAGTATAGCCTATTTTTAATATACTAATAGTCGGCGTTTATATAAGGATATAAGTCGTGCTAGTACTGCCGTGGTGCTATAGGTATACCTTAGTGGTGTATCCTAATCGTCTCGATAAGTCCCCTCCACTACTCAAAAGCAGTAATAGCGTCCTATAGATCTCTATAATATATATATAGCGGGAAAGGCCGCTAATAGTAATAGTATCGCTACTATAAGCGTCCCCTTTTAGTGCCGTGGTAGTCCCCTTACTAATAAGCTTTTTAGGCTAAAGAGCGCCTAAAGACAGCGTCCCGGTCTTTTAACCGGGCCCTAAACCGGGCGTTACCTTCCGGTCGCGGCCGCGGCGGCACCGTGTCGGCGGAGGTATAGGAGTTCTCTCGCCAGGTAAAGCGTTTAGAGGGTAAGATAGACCTAATTTTAAAACACTTTATAAGTAGCCTCCTTTCGGCCCCGTTACGGCCCTTAGCGGCGGTGGTTAGCTAACTAGTCACTATAGGGCCTTAAGTACGTTAAGAGTAGTATTAGCGCTACTAAAGGCGATAAAGATAATAATAACTAGTAACGCCCCGTTAATACTATGCTAATACGGCCGGGGTCCTATTTTATAGGACCCCTATTAATAATCCGCTAGTTCGCTATACTATTCCGTCCCCGCTCCGGTCTCTCTTCGGTATCGTCTCTATTTTTATAGGCCTCTATAACCTCGAGGGCGAGGCGAAAGTCCTTAAGCCTCTTCTATTATAGAAACTATTTAGCTATCGTCCCGGCTCCGTATTATAGTCTAGTGCGTCGTATAAATCCTCTTTAGTCGTGAGTAGTCTCCCTACGGCACCGAAGAGCTCTCTATGCTCTTCCTTAGTCACGTCTTAGTATTAGAGCACTACGTGCTCCGCTATTTCTACCCCCCTATCGCCGTAGGGGTACCGCGTAGTTAGGAATCCCGGCACCCTCGCTTTTACTAAAAAGGCTCGTAGGCCTAGCCTTTCTAATCTAATTTAGGTAAGTACGGCACTTTATAGCTTTAGGAGTCCTTTATATTTCCGGAGGGAGCGGTATATCGGGGGGTAGCTCGGTATCGCTACGGCGTAGGTATAGGGCCTCTATACCTCTACCCAGGTTTAACCCTATTCCCTTATAAGGGCTTTCCTCGGGGCCGCGTTTCCGGCCTAAGTCGCTAGGGCGTTAAGTTAGGCTATCCATCTAAGGGACGTATAGGTCCTATAATACCGATTCGATGCTGCTAGGGCTCTCGCTATAGCGTATACCCCGGCTAATATCTTATCCTTAGTTCCCTCCTCTTATATCCGGCGGACCTTTTAGGCACTTAGGCTTAAGAGATATAGGTTAAGGGGGGGGATAAAGGTCTCTTTTTTAAGGACCCTAACCGGCGTAGCTTTATAGGCTCCGGCTACTAATTAGAGGTACCGGTTCTATACCGTTATAAGTGCCGCTACGGGGCCGTGCCGGGGGCCGGCCCCTATCTTATAGATAGTTAAGGTATAATAGGCGATTACTAGTCGTATTACTACGAGGTATAGTCTTCTTATATCTACGAAGCTATACCCCCACACTACCGCGCTAAGTCTTAAAAGGGCGTATATTTAGGTAGCTAGTCGGCTCTTTACCTCTTTAGTATTTTATCGGAAGTTAAGCTTCTTATTAAGCTAAATCTTATTAAGCTAAACGCCTAAAAGCCTTATCGCCTCCGCCGCCGGTACTAGAGTAGTATTAAGGGGAAGCGGGGTAGGTAAGGGCTAGCGTGACTTCGTGAAAGATATATATATACACTTAGCTAGTTCGAACTATAGTCTACTCGCTATCTTTTAGTCTAAGTATATCCGCTACACGGCGGCGAGGCGGTACTATATCTATACCTCCGTCCTACTAAACGCGATAATATTCGTGTTATCGGTAAAACCTACTACTATCGTTTTAAGGACTCTTTCTAGTTCTTCGTATAGGGTAAAGATATAAAGGATAAAGAGGATAAGAGAGATCGGGGAGCCTTACGGTACCCCCCCCCCGGAGGTGCCGCGGGGGGGCCGTTTCGCTATTAAGTAGTAGCTAGGCTATACGGTCTTAAAGGAAGCTACTAATTAGGGTAGTAAGCTACCGGGGGAAGCCTTTCCTTTTAAGTACCTTAAGGAGGCGGGGGTAGGAGATAGTATCGAATACTTCTTTAATATCTAGTTAGAGTATTAAAGCGGTGCTACTATAGGCCTAACTCGCCCTTACGGCCTCCGTGACTCTTTATACTACCGTCTCTATACTTCGCCCTATCCGGTTACCTATCTATCCTTTTAGGAGGAGCCGATACTCCTCCGCTATAGTAGCGATCGGGTCAGCTAATATCCCCTTAAGGACCTTACCTATTATACTAAGGAGTAATATCAGTCGTTAGCCCTTTACTATCCCGTAGTCGGCCGGCGGCCGGCCTTCCTTCTTAAGGACTACCACGGTAGCGTAGCGGCACCTCTTCGGGTAGCAGCTTACTTCGAGGCACGCTATAAAGCTAGTACTAAGTCTTTAGTATAGGGGGGGTCTATACGCTTTTAGGAGCCCTACTAGGAGTCCGTTAGATCTTAGTACCGCCTATAGTTTAGTCGTCTTAAGGCGCCCTTATATATCCGTTACGGTAATATCGCGGCGGATATCCTACCCCGGGGAGAATTCCGCGCCTAAGGGTCTAGGGGCGGTAAGGAGGGGGGGTAAGAAGAACTTCCGGTTAAGGACTTCGGCTTTCTCTACGTGTATAGTTACCGGGTTATCGCTATTATCTTAGTATAGTAGTAGTACCGATAAGGGGTTTAGCAGAGCTCCCCCTTTAGTTTATGCCTATTTCTATAATCGCTAAAGGAGGCTATCGTCCTTCCCGGTCGAGTAGAGTAGGTACCGCTAGTATAGCCGCTTCGCTACCGCTACGGCCTTATCTCGGCACCTCTCCGCTTCCTAAAACTCGTCCTATCGGTTCTAGGATTTCCTAGATATATATCTACGATAAAGGCGCCTTACTTCCTGGGTAAAGGCGGTTAATTCCGCGTTCCACTAAGGGGTAAATAGGCGTTTAGGGGGGCCCCCGCGGCGGCGCGGTACGGCCTTATCGGCTAAGGTTATAAAGTCTCCTATTAGGTTATTTAGTACTAAGTCGATATCTCCTAGTATTATAAAGGGGCCGGTCTACTATAGTTACGTGGCGGCGAGCTAGGGGACTTATAAGGGGTTAAAGTCTTTCTAGACTTAGCGGGGCCCGGCTAAGTCTTACGGTGGTATTATCGCGGTGGTCGGCGTGGTATCCGTCTCTATAAAGATTCGGGCTATCTATAAGTAGTAGTCTAACCCGATAACGGTCTTATTAGGGCCACTGAAGGTATAGCGGAGCCTTTATATTACCTATATAAGGTCGATAGTGCTAGTATATCGGCCCGGGCGGTGCTATATAGTTATTCCGGGAGGGGTTACTAGGTCTAGGTTCTATCGGGTCGTAAGGGTAAGCAGGGTATCGGCTCGGGGGTAGTACCGTGGTGGCTATAACTATAGGGGGTAGTATTGGTTAAAGTCCCCTAAGACGATATATCGGCCCTATAGCAGTGCTGTGTCGAATATATCTTATAGGGGCGTATTCTAGGGAATCCTAGCTAACTAGTAGTTCTCTAAGTAGGTCGACTAGATTATAAGGGCGTTATCTCCGGCCCCGAATATAACCGCGTATGTATCGCGGTAGGCCTACTATATCCACGTGTACAGCGGGTGTCTTTTATAGATATATAGGAGGGCGCGGCCTCCTCCTTAGATTAGCCAGTATACCCCTTAGGAGGGGTAGGCGGGGCTTTTCATGAAATGGTTAAGGCCGGGTTCCTGGATTACTATTACGTCGTACTCGGCGCGGTACCGGAGCGGTAGCTCCCGCCGCGCATAACTCCTCCCTATATTCCACGAAAGGATATAGATTGCTATTAGTTAGAGAGGGGGGGGGGGTTAAGATAGCATGCCCGGTATAACCGGGGTCTAGCTCTAGGGTCCCCACTATAGTGCCTTATCGGACCCGCGGGAGACTATATAGGCCTTTATCGGGCTTAGTATCGGGGAGCCCTCCTATCCTTTAGTCCTTTTCGGGGGCTAGCCCCTGCCCCTATAAAGGGGTCGGTCCTAGTCCTGGGCGATAATAATCGGGGGGAAGATCTACAGCTACCGTGGGTATACCTCTTCGGTCTAACGGGTAATATCGAAGTCCCTAGCTTAGTACTTATACATTTCGCGGGTCTTCTCGGCCTCTTTCTTTAGTAGTCGGTAAAAATCGTTAAAGGTATCGTGATCTCCGGTATAGGCGGCGTAGCGGCGGGGGCGCCTAAGCGCCGTAGCTTTATAGTATCCTAAGCCCTATAAGTACGCCGATTCGGGCTTAGCGTAATAGCGGTATACCCTCTCTGCCGTAGGGTAGCCGTTTACCCGGTAGCCGAAGTATAGGCACTTATAGCACTATAAGGGGCTAAGGTTAGAATTATATAGCTTATAGATATAGCTAAATTCTTTAAGAGGAGGGTATTCCGGATAAGGCTCGCTACTCCTTCCGGTAAAGCCGATTCGATAAGGAGAAGCGCTACCCTACCGGTACCGTGGCGGGGAACCCGTTATTATACTCGGATAATTTTTACTTCGGGGTTCGTGTCTTATAGGGATACTAGTAGGTCTTCTTCGGATAGGGCGTTAAGGGTCTCCTGAGAGATAGCCTTAGCTAGGGTAGGGTAAGTACGTATAGCTAGGGTAGCTCCTTTACCGAAGGCCTTCTTAATCTATTATTCCTTATAAGTGGCCCACTACTATACCCCGTCGGTAAAGGTAAGGCAGATATCTCCGCTCGGTAGCTTCTATACCGCTATAGTATCGTGTCGGGTAATCGTGGTATTTATAGCTTAGATAATTTCCTTTAGGGTCCTAGGTTTAAGGGGCTAGTCTTCGGAGAGGGTTCCTTAGCGGATAATTAGCTCCCGGTAATACCTAACGGGGATCACTTTAGGGGGGGCCGGGTCCTATAGCGGTGCCGCTATAGGTGCCCGGGCTACGATATTAGTCTAAGTCTTTTTCGTGCCGCTTATTCCTTTTCGGACTTCTTGTCGGATAATATAGCGAACGGTAATATACAGGTATACTAGCGGTAACGCGCCGGTATTCTTATAGATACTATATATCGTGATTAGTTCCTTTACTAGCTCCACGACCTATTCGATCGTATTCCTATTAGCTAGTAGGGCCTAAATTTCTGCCTTAATCTTAGTTACTCTCGGTTCTAAGGGGCGTAGTAGTCCCTTTTTAGTATTATATCGGTTCCGCGCTATATCCCGCCACGGGCGAGGGGGGGAACGCCCGTGTTATAAAAACTAGGTCTATTACGAATTCTGCGTTATCGCGGTCAGGATAACACTATCTAATATTTCCTCCGGTTATACCGTAGCGCCGGTATTACGGTGCCGCTACGATAGTATCCTGAGAGGGAGGCGGTGGTTATAATCTCCGTCTCGGTGGTTTTATCGATTTTACTCCTATTACGCGCCCGTGGTTATTATATTTATAATCTTATAAGGTTTACCTTCGTTTTATCTTCTTAAACGCGGTCTAAGCCTAATACGCCCTAGATTCCACCGGGAATACTAGGGCGTACCACGGGCATACCACGGGTATACTATAGGTACCCTTAGGGTATACTATAGCTTCCCTAGGGTATAATTAGTGAATACCGGGGAATCCCCCGGGTTCCTATACGTAGAAGCCGAGGATTCTACGGGGTTTCCCCGTGGATACTTAAGTCCCGGGGGCGCGCGCCCCCTTAGCTTAGAGAAGATATCTTTATTATACCCTATTTTCTATACCTAAAGGTCGCTATTCTAAACCCTAGAAGCCCTAGGTCCGATAGTACTGGCTGGCTAGAGATATACCTGGATAGGGTATATTAAATAGTAGTAACTAAGCTTATAGGTAAGGTTCGCGTACCGCCGCCCGGCGTAGACTATATATACTAAAACTAAATAGGCATACGGTTTACTAGCGAATGTTAACGTGCCCGGCGTAGCCGCCCTTAACGGCGCGAACTTCGTATACTAAGACTAAATAGATATAAGGCGCGCTAGGCGAAAACGCCTCCCCTTTAATAGGTTTAGGCGTGGAGTAATAAAGGGAACCACCGTCCTTTAATCGTATACCGTGGAATATTATATACCTTTATAACGACTATTAGCCGTGGAACCCGAGCTTTAAAACCGCGATAACCTTCTTAATAATTATTAGTTAGGCGTAGGATACTAATCTTATTAACCTATATCGATACTAATCGTTCTAGATCGCTAAAGGGTGTAGGATAGCGCCTATACTACCCTATGTACTAGCGTCCTCCGTGGAACTAGAATCCCGATATAACCACGGGGCGTACTAACCTTCGGATAATCATCCTCCCCTTTACTATAGTACTAAGCCACTTAATAAATTCCCCCCCTTTTTTTTCTCTTCTCCGTGGAGTATATTAGGGAATCTACGGTTATTAGCTAAACGTAGGAATAACGCCTATACTAACCTATACTAGCACCTATTATAGATCCTTAGCTTTAATAAAATATTAATTTTCCTAATAATCGCTAGTTAGGTATAGGATAATAACTATACTAACCTACACCGATAATAACTGTCCTAATAATCGCTAAAGGGCGTAGGAGGGCGATTATTATACTATATATTAGTATCCCCCGTAGAACCCGAGCTCTAGTAAAATACCACGGGGCGTATTAATTCCCCCCCCTCCGATATAGTACTAACCTACTTAATAATTCCCCCTTTTTTTTTCTTTCCCTTTTTCCCGCGGAGTATAAAGGGAGCTAGCCTCCCCTTACCGTAATCTTCCCTTTACCTATACTTCGCGGAGAATATTTTCCTCTTAGCGCGGCTCGCTTTTATCCGATTAGCTAAATATACCGAGAATATCTAAGGCTAGCGGCGTAATAACCCTAAAAGGAAAAGCGTAGACTAATATCCGTGTAAGAGGCTATATATCCTAAGGCTTAGGGGGTATATCCTAGCCTTTATCGGATTTACCTAAGGCGCCTTAGTTATCCTGCCTATTAGAGGGAGGGCTTCCCCTTATTCTATTAGCCTTTATCGGGTTTACCCGAGGTTCCCTTAGCTTTCCTCCTTATTAAAGGGAGGGCTTCCCTATAGTAGACTCGCCTTTAACCGTAACCGATAAGTTTACTAAGGCCCCCCGGCCTATCTATAGATTATAACACGTATACCGCCGTATCTATTATTCCGACTAGGACCCTAAGCTCTTATCGGACTTCTAAACGCTATAGAAGGCTATAGTATCCCCGGAGGGCTAGATAGTAATAATCTCTACTCGCCTTATTACCGGCTAAGGATCTAAACACGGACCCGTTTACTAGGCGAATATCGTGGTTTACTATCTCCCTTTAACGTATCTCCGTCGCTTTATAACGTATACTCTTTTTTAATCCCAGCCTTCCTCCTCCTTTTCCTTACCATAAACGCCCTTATTTCCGATTATATAACTCGCCTTTATTCCTTTTACTCGACTCGCGCTAAGTCCTCTTACTCGACTTAGTAAGCCAGGGATTCTATTATCGAACCCCGAGGTTCCCTTAGCTAGTTCTCCTTATTAGGGGGAGGGCTCCTTTTCTTTAAGGAGAATATACCCTATTTAATAGCTATAAGGCGGCGAAGCCCGCGGGATATAGGGCTTTATAACCCGCGGGGATTATAAATAACGCCGTGAAAGGCGGCCGGTATTACTCTTAGATTCCTTATAATCCTTATTTAGGCGTTACTTACTAAGAATTAATAGTAAGACTTATATAAACGCTATAAAAATAAGATAACCCTATCTTAAGGAATAAAGTTAGTTATAGACTGAGTATAATAGAATAGCTAGCTTACTAAATAGTTAGACGCCGGAAAAAGCTATAAAGGCGTAGGAAGATAAAGACCTTATCTTCTAAGGATAGCCTTAAAGGTAGCGGAGGTTTTAAGTAATACTATAACTAGGAGAAGCTAAAGGACTATAAAACGTTAAAGAATTATAAGGCGGAGTTAGAACGCTAAAGAGCTATAGGGTACGCGGCGGAACTAAAGGATTAAGGGTTATAAGGTATACCGGCGACACGATATAAGATAAACGCCCTAGGTAATAACCGTGAATTATAGGGTATAGTAGGAATAGAAGGATTATAACCTATATATACCTTCTATTAACCGCCGTAATAACCACGGTTACCACGGCGCTTTACGCGGTATTAAAAGAAAATAATATTATACCTATAATAACCGAGTCTTCCTTTCCTCTCTTACTTATTATTACCGCGATTATTTATATCGCTAATATAGTTTACTATTATTCCTATAATACCTTATTTAAGATTTCGTCGTTTTTATAACGTATACCCCTTCCTCTTTTTATTTATATAAGCGCGAATTATCTACTCCCCCCGCCTTTTACGGTGAGCCGATACGGATAGCCGTGGTTCTCCTTATACCGCCTTAGCGATTTAGAACCGCCTTACCGCCTACTTACTTTATAATCCGGGCGCCGAGTTCCTACTAGCTATCTAAAGACTAGGATTACCGCGACCTCTTCGAATACGCCTTTAAGAACCCTAAAAAGCTAGGTACTAGCTTTACTAAAGCCGGATATTACCACGCCGTTACCTTTTATAGTAAGGAGGAGCGCTTAGAATATAAGCTAAACGCCTTTAGCGAGCGGTTTATAGAGTAGAAGTAGTCCTACGGTAGTATAATCCGTGAGTTCCGAGTATACACCGAAGCCTAGGGCTACCTTAACCTAAAGGCACGCGACCTAGACCGTACTATCTTTATACCCGCGGAGCACCCTAAGGAAAATACTAAGGTTATATAGTAAGAAGCTAAGGAACTTATTCGGTAGTTTCCTTAGCCCGATTACCTATTAGACACTAACGCGGAGCTTATATTTTAGGAACGCCCCGATATCTTTTATAAGGACTACTTAAAGATAGGCTAAAACCCTAATATACCCCGTAACTATACGGGGAAGTTCACGAAGGCCCCTTAAAAAGCCTATACGTTTTACGCCGATACGCCCGTTATTACGCCCGGCCCTTACTTTACAACGTATATTAACCTCGTAAATAACGCGGAAGCTAGTAATAGTCCCGCTATCGCCTCGGGTTTTTAGGGTATATCTTATTCCGTGCTAGTTCTTAGGTTTATACTCGACTACTAGCGGGAGTAGACCTTCCTATCGTAGGCTATATATAACCTTATCGGTATAAGGGGTAAGACTATCACGGAAGAAGAGTTCCGCTATAAGTTATAGGAATATACTTAGGAAACCGAGAAGCGTAACAAACTAATGCGTAAATACCTTAAAGGACTAACCACGGGCTTTAACTAGCCGGAGGAGTAGCCTATTAACGTCTTATTAGCCGCGGAGTTTCTAGGTTAGTTACGCTTAGGTGGCGTACTAAGTCTTACCACGCCGGCTAAAGTAATCAAATAGCCCGCGCCTAGCCCGGCCGGTTCTAATCCTACCCCCGCTAAGCGAGTAGCCGTAAAAGGCTCTAAGGAAAAGATACTCCTAGACGTAGTTAAGAACTATAGTATTAGACTATAGGATAATAAGGAGTTACCCTCCTTCGATTCGACGGGTACTAATACGTAGACTCTAGTAATTATACGCTAGTATAGCTATAGAATAGTACTCTTTATCCCGGCGAGATATTAGCTTTACGACTTTATTAAGGATATTATAGCCCTAAGTACTAGCTAGAATACTATAGAATTTACCTAAGTTATATACTACCTTTACTTAGAAAGGGCGGTTCCCCTAGCTCCCCTAGGAATTAATCGGTAATTATCGCCGGCTTACCTTAACTAGCTTACTAAGCGCGCTACCGCCGACTATAAGCTCTCCCTCCGCACCGTGCTCGCGTACGCGGCCCTTTAACACTAATATACCGAGTATAGCGTATCCGGACTAATAGCGTTTACTAACCTTAATCCCGGACGCCTTAACGGGCTAACGAATAAGATAACGGTATAAGACGCGGCTACTATTCTAAAGGCCGATCTTAACTAATAGGGTTTCCTAGACGAAATTAAGCCTAGTACCTAGGATAATAATAAGTACGAGGTTATTATCCTAGAATAACTCTATAGCTAATCATAATAGCTTACTAGGCTAAATTACCTTTATTAGAGGTAATATAGATAGGACGGCACGGTTTTTTCTTTAGTCCGTTATTTACTTTTATTAGGCGTACTAGGATTTTACTAGGGTATACGGCGAGAAGTTTTATTTTCTTTGGTTCTCTCTCGCTTAGTTAGGTAATAGATAGCTATAGCCGCGGTCGCTATTAGGGTATTCCCGCGTAACTATATTTTCGTTTTATTCTCTTTAATTATACCGCGGTTTACTAGTATAACCGTAAAGCGCCTTAAGTAAGGCTATTATAGTTACCCGGGAAAGCCCGCGGGATATAGGGCTTTATCGCCCGGGGTATATAATACGCCCTAGATTCTACCAGGAATACTAGGGCGTACTACGGGCGTACCACGGGTGTATTATATTTTATATTATAGCACCTACGGGGTATATTATAGGTACCTTTAGGGTATACTATAGCTTCCCTAGGGTATAATTAGTGAATACCGGGGAATCTCCCGGGTTCCTATACGTAGAAGCCGAGGATTCTACGGGGTTTCCCCGTGGATACTTAAGTCCCGGGGGCGCGCGCCCCCTTAGCTTAGAGAAGATATCATTATTATACCTTATTTTCTATACCTAAAGGTCGCTATTCCGAACCCTAGAAGCCCTACGTCTGATAGTACTGGCTGGCCAGAGATATGCCTGGATAGAGTATATTAAGGTCTATAGGGAAAGTATAAGGATCCTAATATACCTCCCCTTTAAATAGTCTATAAGAGGGGTAATAACCTTAGAATAGTTCTTAATAAAGCGCCTATAAAAACCCGTAAGGCCTAGGAAGACCTGTATTTTCTTAATATTATTCGGAAGCTCCTAGTCGCGGATAGCCTTAACGCGGGATAGGTCTATACATACCCTATCTAGACTATAGATAAAACCGAGGAATTCTATATCCCTAGTTTTAAACTCGCACTTATCGGGGTTAGTATATAGGGACTACTACCTAAGCCTTATAAGGACCTCGCGGATATATACGCGGTAGGTAACTAAGTCCTTACTATAGATAAGGATATCGTTAAGGTATATAACGTCAATAGTATTAATAAGACCCGTTAACGCCTAATTAATATAGTGCTAAAAGCTCGTAAGGGCGTTTATAAAGACGAATAGTATTATAAGATACTCGTAATAGCCGTATTTCGTCCGGAACGCTATCTTCCACTTATCGCCCTCCCGAATCCGTAACCGATAGTACGTACCTTTAAGGTCTAGCTTAGTATAGTACTACGCTAACGATAACCGATCTAGGATTTCGTGGATTAGGGGAAAGGGGGTATAATCCTTAACAGTTACCTTATTTAACCCTTTATAGTTTATATAAAGGCGTAGCTTACTACCCTTCTTAGGTATAAACAAAATAGGGGCACCGGACGGGCTAGTAGACGGTCTAATCTATCTCTTCGTAACGGTATCCTATAGATACTAACGTAGCACCTCTAATTCTTATACGGTAAGAGGATAGATAGGACTATACGGCGGCTTCTTCCCTTCCTCGATCTTAATATCGTGATCCTACTACTAATACGTTAGTAGCCTCCTGGCGTCTTTAACGTTAAAAACGTTAGCGAAATCTTAATACTATACTGGCAGCGTGGTGGCGGCTACTAGGTCCTTATCTAGGCTAGGGTAGACCCCGTTTCCTAAGAATATATCTGTATATCCTACTAAAGGGTTTTCCACTAGGCTAATATAGCCGATATGTAGGTCCCGCGTAGAACCTATATAGGTTAAGGTAAGGATAGACTTAGCTTATCTAACTGCCCTATATAGTTCTCTCGGTGATATAACTATACTAAGCTCGGCGTAGGTTAAGGGGTAAGTCTATATACTATACTGCTAATTAATATTAGGGTTAACAGCTATAAGTCACGGCCTCCTTAGGATAATCTTCGCGCCCGTAAGATTTATAACGTGGAACTCGGCGCGTTATACCCTTTTTCGACTCTAATAGTCTATCGCGACGATAATCCTATAAGTAGACCTAAGAGTAGTGGCCTTTATGTATCCTTCTATAATCTAGGATACCGGGACCGGGGGCCCCTCGGGGACCTAATTAGGCCCTAGAAAGGACAGGTCTAAAACGTTAATATCGGCGCCTCCGTTAAGGAGAGCCGTCGTCTACACCTATTCCGTACCTCGGCGAAAGGACACGCGTGCCTCTACTAGTATAGTAGTAGGGGTAGTCCGAGGCGGGTATAGTTCCTAAGGCACCTCGCCTATAACACGGCTAACTATAGGGCGAGCGGCAGATACCGGTTAGGTATTCGGGTTACTATTACTCGAGCGTCGCTCGGTATAGGGGCTAGGGTATATAGTAGCGTAGTGCCCCTTTTAGTTATAGTTATAGTAAGTAATAGTATCGAGGTATACTAACAGTCTAGGGCGTATAGGGTAGCTAGGAGCAGAGGCTAGTATAGGTGTAGATATAGGGGTGGGCGTAGGGATACCGGTAGAACCGTAGGTGGCCGTCTAGGTACCCTATCCTAGGGCACGCGAACGGAAATAACGTTATTAGGTATTAGACTAGAAGTCTGCTCGAGTAACGGCTAGCCCGTCGTTAACGGTTAAAGCCTTAGCCCTATAATAGGCCGTGGCTAGATCCTAGTAGTCCTTAGGAACCCCTATGAACACTATATAGTCCCGAATAGGCGGAAGCACCCTTATTAGCACTATCTAAATCCTCTACTAGTCTAGGAGCTTACCCGGCAGTTCCGACTCCAGGGCTTTCCACCGTTATATAAACTTAGCGTAGGTCTCTCCCTCTCTCTAGGATAAGATAGATTCGCTTTGGATCTATACCGCCACTTCTCGTAAACGGGTATAGTTATCGTTAACCTAATAGGATAACCAGGCTTATAGGGCGGCCCAGGTAACCCTATTTGAGTCGCTATTATACTTATATCGTAGTTTAGCCTGCTAGCGTTTCTTAAGGTAGTATAGGAGGCATAATATAACGAAGTAGTTCTTCGTAGCGTCCGTAGGAAAGGATTAAGAATCGAGGTCGAACCGCTAATTAGTCTCCTAGATAAATATACGATACTTAGCCTAGGATACACTATCCTACTTAGGTAGGGGGAACTCAAACTTAGTCTAGGTAGCGGATCCGTGTATAGAAGACGTCGTGGATATATCGTGGGTATACTAGGATCCTATTAGGGTTACGATAATACGATATCGAGGTTTAGCTATACGATAGTAGGTAATATCGGCTTAGTGGGAATCGATAGTAGGATTAATAGAGGCGGTAGCGGGAGTAGTAACGGTAGTAGTATCCGCCTTGAGCTTAGTAAGATAAGCGAGCTTACGCTTACGGTGGTTCTATACCTCTATCCATTTAACGCGTTCGTCTAGTTATTTATCCGTTAGTATAGCTGGGTTAATATCTACGTACGGGGGCAGATTGGGATCCTATACAGGTCCTATTATAGCTATAGGAGGAACGGGGATAGTAATAGGGGTAAAGGTAGTAGTAGAGGTAGTGCTAGCGATAGAAGTAGTGGTAGGTGCAGGAATAGGGGCGGGTGCAGGGGCAGAAATAGGTGCCGGTGCGGTGGTAGGAATAAGAGCCGTGTTAATTCCCGGCGTATTCCCGTTATACCCTTTATCGGCGTCCTCTATAAAGGCGGTCTCGCTATGGAGGAGCTATCGCTTAAACTAATTAGTAGCCTCGTTAAAATCGAAGGTAGGGTTATTTATTTCGTAATAGTTAGATATCTTAATAACTCTCCTTAATAGTCTTCGCGCCCTTAAAGGGTAGAGCGATTAAAATATTAAATAGGTAGTCGTAAAGAGTAAAAAGGTAGGGTTAAGCAAGGAACTAGGTAGGATCATAATAGGATCACGATAAGAAAGTATAGGGGTAGCTAAAGAGTCAGATTAATCGCTGGCCTCCCCTTTAAAAGAGGGAGGCTCCCTCGCTCCTTAAGACTACGCTTTACTCCTCGAGGACTACTTATTTACTTCCTCGAGGGCTGCTTTATTTACTTCGAGGGACTATTCTGTTTACTATGTAATGAATTACTTTGTTTATGCCTTAAGGGGTCTCGGACTAGGTATACCTGGACCCCTGTGGGTTCACACTAGGGACCTATTATAACCACTGCTGCAGACACCTGACAATATACGACTTTATCACGAAAAGGAATCTACTAGAGTATAAGCTATCCGCGACGCCTATTTAATTACTAGATCTATATTCGCGGGTATTATCCGATACTTATAACGGAAAGGCGAAGAAGTCTTTATCTAAGGAGTAAGCTTAAAGGATATCGAAAAAGCGGTATATAAAAAGTAATTAACGGACTTAAAGGACTTTATACCTAAAACGCTACTATAAGACTTTAGCGACCTATTTACGTCTAGTAAGACTAACTAATTACCGCTATACCGACTAGGAGTTAACTATAAGGTAAACCTTATACCCGGAAGCGACGGTAAGGAACTATTACTTCTTTAGAGGCCGCTCTATAATATATTAAGGGACGAACTCTTAGTATTACGAAAAATACTTACCGATTTAATAGATAAAGGATGTATCCGAGTTAGTAGCTCGGAAGCCGCGGCTCCTATTCTCTTTGTAGGGAAACTAGGTAAAGGACTCCGATTCTATTACGACTACTAAGCGCTAAACACGCTTACTAAGTAAAACTATTACCTATTTCCTCTAATCGCTAAAACACTATAAAACTTAAGATAGACGAAATAGTTTATAAAGCTCAATATAGTCGCCGCCTTCTATAAGATTAGGATAGCTCCTAGATATAAGTATAAGACTATATTCTAAACGCGGTTTAGGCTTTTTAAGTAGCTTATCTACCCGTTTAGTATAAGTAAAGCTTTAATAACCTTCTAGCGATATATTAATAAGACGCTATAGCGCTTCCTAGACGACTTTATCACTACTTATATCGACGATATCCTAGTTTACTCTAGTAGGAGCTAGGCCGACTATAAAGCGAAGGTTAAGTAAGTACTCCGCGCGCTTATAAACGCTAGCCTAAACCTAAACCCGTTAAAATACGAGTTTAGCGTAAAGATAGTAAAGTACCTAGGATTTATAGTTACCGCGGGGAAGGGTATATTATACGCCCCGGAGAAGTTATAAGCTATTCGCGAGTAAGAGGCGCCTATATCGGTTAAGGGTATACGCAGCTTCCTAGGATTTACGAATTATTACCGGATCTTTATTAAGGACTTTTCGGGGATTTCCGTACCGTTAATAGCGCTCACGAAAAAGGACTACACTTTCCGTTAGGGTCCTAATAAAGAAGCGGCTTTCCGCGAGCTAAAAGCGAGGTTCTAAGAAGGACTAATACTTCGGTAATAAGACCCTATAAATAAGACCTTCGTCGAAATAGACTATTCGGGGTTCGCTCTTAAAGGTAGCTTAATATAGGAAAACGCTAACAGAAATCGCTATATAATTGTATACTACTCTCGTAAGCTTAATAGAGTAGAATATAACTACTTAATCCACGATAAAGAGGTACTAGCGATTATAAGCTACCTAGTAGTATAGCGGGCCGAACTTATTAATTAGGGGTAGTTTATAGTCCTGTCTAACTATAAGGCCCTTAAATACTTTATAATAAAATAAACGCTTATAAAGCGATAGAGCCGATAAGCCGGCAAACTTACGTAGTTTGACTTCGCGCTCGAATATCGGAAGGGAAAAGATAATACGATAGCGGATACCCTCTCGCGTTAATAATAAAATAAGCCCTAGGATATAATAGGTAAATAAGAATAATCCCGCTATATTTAACTAATCTCTAATACAGTAATCCTACCTCGCGTTTATAGCGTTAATAACGGCTAAACGATTTTTAAGGTAGACCTAGAGTTATAGCGGTTATAGAATAAGACGCGATCTAGGTACCCGGGTCCACTAAAGAGTTAATATTACGAGGAAGAATTATCTAATTAATCTATAACTTAGTAATTGGAGGATACCCTAAACGTAAAAATATTCTCGCCTTAGTAGCGCGTCGCTTCTTCTAGCTAAGGATAAATAAGGATATCCGACGATTCATCCAGAAGTATAATATCTATAGAAAGGGATATATATAAAGGAATATAAAATAAGGCCTTTTACGCCCCCTCCCCGTGCTAGAACGAATATATAACGACCTATCGATAGACTTTATAACGGACCTACTACCGGCCAGCGAGAAAAAGGCGCGCTACCTCTAAGTTATTATAGACCGCTTAACTAAGGCTATAACGTTAAAAGCGATAAAGACGATAAAAGCTAAAGTCTACATAGAATAATTCCTATACTACTACTTCCGGTTCTATAAAATACCTTAATCGATTATTAGTAACCGAGGTTTAAATTAAATAAGCAGATTTTAGAAGTATTTCTATAAGCTTACCCGAATATCGTGTAAGCTTAGTATAGTATACTACCCCTAAACCGATAAGGTAACTAAGCGTATACACTAAGAAGTATAAGCCTATTTATAAGCCTTTATTTACTATACTTAGAATAATTAGGATCGCCTATTACCTATAATATAGCTAGTCCTAAATAATCGCGAGAGCTCTATAATAGGATTTAGTCCTTTCTTCTTAGAGTATAGTTATTATTAACCCGATCCAGATAACTAAGGAGCCCCCTATAAAACCTAGAGTATTAACGGCTTATAACCTACTATACCGCTTATAAAAGGCGATAGAGTTGGCCTAATCCGCGATCGTATCGATATAGTTAAGGAACGAAGAGTCTATATACTGATATCGTATATTAGCCGAGCGTTTTAAGGTAAACGACTTAGTCTAGCTATCGCTAGCTAATTACTTAACCCCTTAACTATCGCGTAAACTCGACTAGTTATACCGTAAATACCAGGTTATAAAGGTGATTAGCCCGTATATAGTTAAGCTTACCGTACTATCGTACATTTATCCTCGATTCTATATAGATTTATTACGCTGCGCGGGCGATAACCCGCTACTAAGGTAGTTAGCAGATAACCCTTAACCCCCGCCTATTCGAGAGGCGACTAAGGGCGAGGAATAGGAAGTCCAGGAAATTCTCTACACGAGAACGAAAAGGCGAGGTAAAGGGTTAAGATATAAAGTATTAGTATAATAGGTAGGATACTATAAGGCTATTTAGGAACCGCTAGAACTATTAGCGTAAACACGGGCACTAAACGAGTTCGAAAAGAAGTTTATCCCCGTAATAACGAATAATAGGCTATTAAACACCTATACGCTATCGCGATATAGGAATCGATATATAAACGATCGTATCACGATAATTAAAGGAGAGTAAGGTTCGGATTTATTTTAGGCCGGATAGGCCCCGCGCCTTAGCTATACTTAATATAAGCCTAGATTAACGTCCTCGTCTATAAAGTCCCTATCCTCGGGATTATCGACTTCTATAAAAGTCTTACCCTCCTCGCCCCTTTATAGCTCGGAGTCGGTGTCTTTAACCTCCTTATCGTTATTATTATTGTTATCGTTATTATCTTCGTTATCGTCGTTATTATGGATTATAATAGCACTCCCGATATTTATACCCGTAAATATAAAAGCCCGCCTACGCTCCGCGTATTATTAGAACTCGGCGATTACGATATTAGCGCGACTAAGTATAAGTATCTCCCCGAGTAGCTAAGTCTACTCCCTTAACTTAGCGAGTTAAAGGCGCCTAAAGTCTTCGTTAAATAATAAAGGCTCCGATAAAGGAGCGGGAGTAATAAGGTAAGCGTTCTCTTCCGCTACGATATTAGGAGGGACCGGGCCTAAAACCGTCACCTCGCCTACGACCTCGTAAGGAGGAGATAAGGCTAGCTATTCCGCCCTAGTAATAACCTCCTCCGGAGGCGATACGTCTAATCCTAACGCTATCTCTTCTAAAATCCTTAAAGGAGGAGAAAAGACTAGCATAACTACCTCGCTAGCGACTTTTATCACCAGAGGAAGTAAGGCTAGTTTAGTCACCTTATTAATAACCTTAGGAAAAGGTAATAAGGCAAACTATGGTACTACCGCTTCTTAGACCTCCTAAGGAGGAGAAAAGGCTAACACGAGTACCGTGTCGGGAGCCTTTACGGGATATATAGCTATAGGTGATATCGCCGTTATCGGATCCCTAGCTATAAGAGTATCCTAGAATACCGTGTAGGCGTTAAGATACGGGTCCTATTCTTAGGAGAGAGGTTAACGATAAGTTCGCGACTTTAAAAGAGAAGTAAGTCTTATAGGGCTATTCTTATTATTATCGCTAATAAGGGTAGCCGTCTTAAATAACCTCTACGCGTAGCCTTTAAGATATACTAGGAGAGGTATATAGCGGTATATCTTCGTAGAATATATATAGTATTTCCTCCCCCGACTAGTCTAGCTACGATAAAGGCGCTTATACTTCCTATTAGCGACGTCGCGCGTATAAGGGAGGTATAGCTTAGCACGAATACTACTAAAAGGGTACTTAGGAGGCCGATTACCGTCTAACTTCTTTTTCTTAGGCGGAGGCGGCGGCGATAACCCGAACTACTATAATTAGTATCGCCTTAAGGTATAAGAGTATAATACCTATATCGTTATCGGTAGCACGCTTACTATTATTATTACCCCTATTATCGCTAGGGGCTAGCGCTATCTATAAATAATAGAAGTTAGCGGGGTATCCGTATATAGAGATCGCGGGGGAAGGGTAATATACCTTAGACGGAGAACTCTTAAACTATACGAGTATTTATAGAGAGATTCTACGATTAGGGAGTTAGAGGAGTCGTCGCCGCGAGGAGGTATAAGGATATACAGGATAGCTATAGTTATTATTATTATTATTATAGTTAGAGAGGGAGAGGGAGGAAGAGGGAGCCTATAAGGAAAAAAGGGCACTATATATCTACGGATAGGACCTACGCGAGGGAAGCTATATTATTATTTTAGGCACGTGAATAAAGGGTTAGTAGGCGACCTAAGATTTCTTTAATATCGAGATAAGGGCGAGGTAAGATAAAAAGACGCGCCTATCTCTTTATCACCGCGACGTAAAGGGGAGCCGAAGCACGATAAAGGCGCGCGGTTATATAACCCCTAAAGAGAGGAGGGGGGGATATATTACGGGTTAGCCCTGATAT
Source organism: Sodiomyces alkalinus F11 (assembly GCF_003711515.1). Lineage (NCBI taxonomy): Eukaryota > Fungi > Ascomycota > Sordariomycetes > Glomerellales > Plectosphaerellaceae > Sodiomyces > Sodiomyces alkalinus. The sequence continues at coordinate 3,315,902 of NW_021167080.1, read as the reverse complement.
AAAGGATCCGGCTATTCTCCGGATCTTCCGGGCTACGCACTTAGTTAACAGACCTATATTGCCTAGCCATCGCCACCTTATAGCCAGCCTAGCGCTATAGACTTTTCTCCTTTTCCCCTTTCCTTCGTTAGTTCTAGATAATCTATTATTACGACCTTACTTAGTGCCACGACCTATAACTAGTCGTTCACACTATTATAGGTCTTAGAATAAGGTTAGCGTTACTTATCTCGCTATCTAACCGCCCTGCGAAACGGGTAGGTCGGGCCCGAACTAGACCTCTAGTAGCCTTAATACGCTGTTTATTTAGTTACGGGATCTCCGTAAAAGAATTCTCCGTCCGTCCTCCTATGTAGAAAGGGTTTCTTATCCTAGTGCTACGATATTGAGTATCTAAGATATCCCGGTAAGGTCGTCCCCTTATTACCTCTAAACGACCTAGGTACCTCCGCCTATAGTTTATTTCGCGGATAAGTTAAGCCTAGCTTTACCTATGCTATAATCTTCGGGCCGTGATTATCCCGCTAAGTTCTACCTCTCCTTAGCCTAAATAGTAAAGGGTACTATTAAATACCTAGCCCGGTTCGCTAAATATATATTATTCGGGGCTATAGCTAAGATAAAAGTATTAGCTTTTAACTAAGAGACTCTAAAGGCACGGATCCCTTTAAGGCCAGACTATAACTTTTATTTTACTTCGTAGAAACACAACGATAAAAATAGGGTTTCTTGCCTATATCTTACTAACACCACTAATAGCGAGTAATAGTTACCGGACCTATTTAGTCTATCTATAAAACCGTTTAATATAAATACCCGGGCCTTTCTAGAGAAAATAGCTAGCGCCCCGCTCAAAGAGCCGATTATATACTATATTAGGCTGCTACCCGCGCCTAATCTTACCCCCTTACTATATATAGGAGAGTAGCTATATTAACTTAGCAATATAAAAGGGGTTAATAAACTATACTAGTATCTAGGAAAGACGGGATCTACTACTACTCTTTAATACTATCGCATGGGCAGGACCATAACGTGGTCTATAGGGGATCCAGGGAGGATCCACTCCCTGACTAAGGGCTTCGGACCTCGGGTATCAGGATATAACAGGGGCGGATACCGGAAAAAACCGGATAGGATCTAAATAATATAGTACCCATAACAGAGTCTTTACTATCTCAATTAAGGGTATAAGAGACTTATATAGATATAACTTAAAAAAAGATATATATACGAGATTTCTACTCTACTAAGTTAATTATCTATGTGCCTTTTAACGTATAATAGTTATAAGCCCGGTTTATAACGCCTAAACGATAGATATTAATAAGACTACCCTTATTCTACTATAAAGAAGTAATCACGTCTATATAAGCACTCTTAAATAACTACGATTAACCTAATTAGAGTAATTAAGAGATTAATTAACCTACCTATTAATTAACTAACCGATAAATAAAAAAACTAGTAAAGATATCTTTTAATATATCTAACGCCGAATAGAAGGCGGCCGCTACTACCCTTACTGACTAAAAGGATTAGGTAGTTTAGGAGCGCGCCGTACGCGGTAAATCAGCCTCCTACTAGGATAACTACCTTAATCTAAAGCTAAGCGATAAGGAGGCTAACGCTTATCTCCTCCTTATACCTACGCCGCCTAATATCCGTAAATATAAAGCCCTTACCGTGGACCCCGAGGCGGAGGAGGCTACGGCTACCCCGTCTTTTACTATCACAGCTACTCCGTTTTCCACTATCACGCTAAAGCGCGATAAGGCTATAAACGCCACGGACGCCGTAGCCACGGCTACCACGGCTAGTACCACGGCGGCTATAGCCGCCGGTAAGAGGAAGACGGCCGCTTACCGGAAGGTTACGGCCGTAACGAAAGAACCACCGACCAGGACGTCTATATCTATTAACGACCTCTCTAAAAACAGGCGTACGCGTTACCTATAACATCGCCGCGTATACCGCGAAGAAAAGGCAGACTACGACGCGTAGTAGAAGGAGTTTAATAAGGTACGTTCATATATCGAAGGGACTATCTATATTATATTATATAGCCTCCTAGCCTAGCTATAGGATAATACCGTAAATAACCTATAGGCCTGGATTACTCTCCTATATACGTACGTAGGACCGATATCTATAGACCTCTATCAGGAAGCCCTAGTCCTATACCGATAATACACCGCGCCTATAAAGACTATACCTAAGGATATAGACGCTTAGGTGGTAAGCTAGAAAACAGCGATAATATACTATAAATATATAGGCGTTTTAGAGCTATTAAGCCCGGACTATTAGGTAGAAGACGCGTTAAAAGCTATTAGACCTATTGCCTAGGAATAGAGTAATACCTACCTAGTAAATAACTACGATAAGATTATAGAAAATAAGCTAATAATTAACGACTTCGCAAAGGCTCTACGTGCGGTTCTTAGTAATATAAAAAGCCTATGATCCTCCGCTATAAAGACTAAAGTTGGGAGAGGTACCTTTGATACCCTCGGGAACCTCCTTAATACTAAGGATACTACTAATAATAAAGATAATAAAAAGCGTCCTTATAGTAATACGTCCGTAAAGGCTATCTCTCCTATAATAAGGAGGTCTAATAAGATATATAAGAACCCCTGTACTACCGCCGCCTACTAGTACGTAAGGCCGGATATACGCCCTTATACTTAGCGTGGCCGCGAAGATATTATAAAGGTTATAGAAAAGAAGATACGTAACTATAGTTTTAAAAGCCGCGTGGATACCGCGATATAGGAGAGACGGGAAGCCTGAGGGGCTATTACCGCTAAGAAGATAGAGGAAGTCTAGGAAGATTAACTCTATAATACTACGCCTATTACTGTAATAGTTTATAAAGACCTGTCCGTTACCGCGATAGGACTAGGAGCCTACCTAACCTAGGGGGTAACGCGTCGTCGTATAATAACACTATTAAGATTATAATAGGAATAGGAGGTATCCCGTTCTATTAACTAAGCCAGAGTGCCATTATACTACGCGATCCTAGATTCAGGATCGTTAATCTATATCTCTAATAATTAAGGCCGTTTTACGGCCGTTAGACTACCCACGGATACTTTATCTTTATCCTTTTAGATAGGTACTTATAAGGCTTCTATCCTCGGATACGGAGACGTTAAGCTACGTGTATAATCCCTATTAGGTATAAAGAGGCTACTACGCCTTTATAACGTCGTGTACTATAAGGAATTCGTTACTAATATCGTCTCGGAATGCTAGCTACGTCTATAAGGCTACCGCTAGAATACCGTAAACGATACTATTATTAGCTCCGCTGATAACCGGCCTATCTATAAGCTACTAGATATCCACAGCTAGTATATACTTAAGCGCGTGGAAGCTATGGCCGTTACCGCGTTCGCGGTCTCGGTAAGGTACCCCCGCGATAACCCGTATATAAGATCACGATAACCGCGGTAACTATAGAAGACTATTGCGTAGCGGTGGTATAAACGTCTTGGCTATTACGGCACCGATACACTTATAAGGATCGTTAACGCTACTTAGGGAGTAAAGATAAAGGGACCTTATATAACGGACTATAACGCGTATAGATAATCGTAAGTGCCTGCGTAGATCCGGCGGATACTATTCTTTTACCCGTTAAAGCCCGGAGAGGCCTTAGCTATTAATTTTCACGATCTAAAAGAGTCGGAATCGCTGGGCGGCCTATATAAGTCTATTATATTTATTATAGATATATATATAGGTTATATATGGGATTATTACCTATAGAAAAGAGACTAAGGCACTATCCTATACGTATTAAAAGACGTTTTCACCCTACTTAAGGCCTAATTCGACGTTAAGCTATGTTTCCTACAGGCCGATTCTAAGATATTTTAGCACCTAGAGGTTATTACTTTCCTCGCTGCTAAGGGAGTAGAAGGCTAGCCATTAGTACTATATTTATAGGATTAAAACGGCGTTATAGAACGGATTAGAGGTATTGTTACAAGAAGGGCGTGGGCTATAAGGATTAGAGCTAATCTGCCTCTATCTATCTAGCCTAAAATCTTTAAGACTGCTATATATTCATATAATAGGACGCCACGATATATTAACGGCTAGCGAACGCTATATAAAGGCCTACGCGGCTATTAACCTAACCTTATATACCTATAAGCTTACAACTATAAAGCCTTTATAACAACGCGCGATACCTAAGCTAAAAGAAACCGCCTATAAAGGCTAGAACCGAAGGTATAGATCGGTTATTATATCGGATACTAATCCTTGAATAGCTTCCGGATTTAGCTGCTATACCTAACGGATATTATCACCACGAGAGATATAGTCTTTAACGAAGATAAGATATTCGATAGTAGGATTAAAACGCTATAAGCTATAGCTTCCGCTAAGGAAATCGGGAAACGCCTATAATCTATCCGTATTACCTAATCTAATAAGACCGCGAATAGGCTACTATTAAGGGGTATAGCCGTAGACGTATTAGATCTTAAGTCGGAAAACTCTAACGCTACCATTATTATTACGGGTAAAGACGACACTACCATTATTACTATAGACGAAGGCGAGGCTATCGCTATTACTATAAAAGAGGCTACTACTATTACTGTAGACGAGGTTCTAAATCTATAGCCTAATACCTAGGCTATAGATTTAGAACCTCCTAACTCTAACGCCACCGCTATTACTACGGGCACCGCTATTACTACGGGCACCGCTATTACTACGGATACTAATATTACTATAGGAGAAGACTATACTACCGCTATTACTACGGGTAAAAGCGATAATACATTCTTCTTATAACTCTTTTAGGGGGACCCACGTTTTACGCGTAAACGCTCTAAACCACTTATAAGCTATATCAATCGATAGCTCTTTTCAAGCTCTATACGCCTATCTATAGCCCTGTATCGCGCAGGCGCTATCGAGGGCGTAAAATAAGTGCGAAAACGCCTGGAAACGCATCTATAGGTGCCCCGCGTACGGGGGAAAAATCTGACGTGGCCCGTGCGCCGCTGATAAAGCAGCCGCGCAGAGCCGTAACCACCAGCGCCTCGCGACCCTAGCACCCCACAAAAGACCCCAGCTATAATAACAGCCATAACACCAGCTATATCACTAACCATAATAACGCCCTAACCCACTATAACGCCCCCGGAACTAACCCTAAGCCCCCTATAATTATAGAGGGCTTAGGGGAGGTAGAAATAGGGGAATCCCCTAAAAGCCCTGTAAATACAGGGACTTCTACCTTTATTACGCCCCTTAATTCGAAAAAGCAGCTTAGCCCTTCGACCCTAACCCCTAAAAGGTTTTCTAGGACCCGAACCGAGCCCCCCTCCGACTCTAAGGCCGAAGGCCTCTTTAAAACGCCCTCTAGGCCCCCTGCGGAAAAACAGGGCCTTACAGGCTCTAAATAGGCTAAAAAGGCCTCTGGAACTGCTGGAAACCCCTTTACTACGCCCCAGAAGTCGACTAGTTCGGCTAGTAAGGCCTAGACTAGGGGGCTCCTCTAGCAGGCTTTTTAGCTGCTTTAATAGGCCTACGACCTCGACCCTACCCCTTAGACAAAGGCTCTTTCTATAGGGCTTAAATCTACTATCAACGGGACCTAGCCGTCCACCCTCGAGTAGAAGGTCGACGAACTAGCGTAAGCAGTTCGTAGGCTCACAGAATAGCCTAAACCCCTTTATAGCGAGGCTTTAAAGGGAAAAACAGGAAAAACAGACTCTATAGCACCCTAGGCCCCCCTAAAGGCCTTAGCACCTTTAGCCCCCCCGGCCCCCCTCCCCATAGACCCTAAAAAGGTCCCTAAGGTTATTTTATAGCCTACGGCAGGGGAAACGATCCCCCGGGCGAATTTCGACCCCCTCGAGCTTCGGAATAGGCTAAATAAGGCCCTAAAAATGCCTGCTGTTGCCACTGTAAGCCTATTAACTAATGGGAACCTTGTTTTGACCCCGGGCCCGAAATACAGCGTTCAGCAGCTCCTAGACTCGTAGAATCAGTGGTTTAAGGAGCTAAACCTGCCTCTTTAGCCCTCCTAACCTATAGACGACTGGTTTAAGCTTATTATTAACCAGGTGCCTACTAGAGCCTTTAGAGGGGGGGAAACCCTGCTATGTAACCCTTCCAACACACCGTAAAAAGCCCTAAACCACAGCCTATAACAGGGCCTAGGTTTAAAGGACCTAATTACTAAGATCGGTACCTTTAACCCTGTTAGGGTAGTAGGGAAGCCTCGGTGGCTAGGAACCCTAGACGGGCCTTATAGCACTATTATTATTTTAGTGCTAACTACTAAAGAGCAGAAATACTGCTTAAAACAGGGGCTCTATATAGCCGGCCAGCGGCTAAAGGTCTATAAATAAGGCCTATAACCCCTAGACTCTAGTGCTCTAACTGCTGGAAATTCGGGTATACCCGAGGGACCTGTAAGAGCCTTACTACCTGCTCTATCTGTGCTAAGGAGGGCCACGACGACGAAGAACACTACTATAGCGAATGCGAGGAATACGGCGAGTGCGAATATAAGACCTATAAGTGCTGTAACTATAAGGGGGCATACCCCCCTTATAGTAAAGACTACGAGGTCCTTTAAGCTATTAAACCCTAATTTCTATAAATAAAGGGTCTTTTAGTTCGAAAGAAATCCGGTTTATTTAATATAACGTCGATAAATAGGGCCCGGCGTAGGAAGCTATCCTAGAATAGGCTTTAGAGGCTTCGACTAATATAGTCCTTATTCAGGAACCCTCCTGCGTCCCGAAACCAGAAGGGTGGTATATTCGAAACCACCCAGCCTTCTATACTATTACGCCTACGTCTAGGAAAACCCAGTTTTTTCCTATTAAGCCTAGGGTCCTTACTTATATAAGAAAGGGCTCGGGTATCGATTTTTCACACCGCGAAGACCTTCTAGATAATATAGACGCACAGCTTATGGAGGTCTATTATCCATAGACCTTCTATATCCTAAACGTTTATAATTAGACAGAGCAGGGCCCCGAGATAATAGGTAGAGGGCCTATAAGGCCTCCTAGCCCTACCCCCTCTACCTCTTTAACTTCTTCTTCTTCTTTTTCTTCTTTTCCTTCTTTTTTAGGCTCTAGAAGCCGACCCTGGACCGAAGATCGTGTGCTATAGGGCCTTCAGGACCCTAAGCCGACCCTTATTATAGGGGACTTTAATAGGAATCACTAGTAGTGGAACGGGGCTGCTACGAATCAGGCTTCTATTAAGGCCTAGACCCTAGTAGACTGGTTAAATAGCCTTAAGGCCACCTATTTAGTGGACCCTAAAGAAGTTAATTTAAACGGGGGGACCTTTTTTAGGTCTAATCTTCGTTAAGAGTCGGTTATAGACCTAGTATTTTACACGCCCGGCTTCGATCGTCTCCGCTTTTATAAGTGGGAATATATCGAAAACACTCCCTCTCTATACCGCGTTATCCTGATTTCTGCCTCTATTCTAGGCTCTAAAGGTCCTATAAATAGATCCCTTCCACCGGCCTATAACTATAGACTAGCGGACTAGAACCTATTTACTAGCACCCTAAAGAGCCTAGAACCTAGCCTCGACTAATCGCTATAACAGGCTATCGACGCCTCGGACTAGGACTCTGTAGGTCGCTACATATCGGATACTATTTCCCTAGCTATTAAGGCCTCCGTGACGGAGCTAAGGGTAGTAGAGCGTTCGAAACCGTGGTGGACCCTAGAGCTAAAAGCCCTACGGAAAACAGCGAATAGAGCTTTTAGGGGTTTTAGAAAAGCTAAAAAGGGGGCCTCGGCTACCCGACTAGCGGCTCAAGAAACTACCTGGAAAGAGGCTCGAAACGCCTACTATAGGGTAGTAAAAACAGTAAAAAAGGACTACTAGGAGGCCTTCCTGGCTAACGCTTAAGGCCCTGAGGTTTTTAAGGTATATAACTATACGAAAAGCGGCCTAAACGCGAAGATTCCACCGATTTAAACGCCTACGAAATAAAAAGCCTACGCCTTCGATGAAAAATGTAACGCCCTTCTTTAGACACTTTTTTCTCTTCCTCTTCCTTCCGCCACCGATGCCCCTGAAGCCCCTGTATTTATAGGCCCTTCGGGGGACCTCGGCCACTCTAACCCTTCTAACGGCCCCTAGAGCCTGACTAGATCACGTAGTAAGGGCCTTAGAAGACCGTGGGAGTGGCGTAGCCTATAGGCTGCCGAACTATAATACGCTATCTTTGGAGCTGCTAAGGAGAAAGCCCTAGGGCCTGATAGGATAAGCTTATAGCCGATCTAATAGGCCTATAAGGCTATTCCCGGGCCCTTCTTAAAGGCCTACTCAGCTTTATTTTTAGCAGGCCACTACCCTATCTGCTAGAAAGAGGCCCTAAGGGTCGTTATACTAAAGCCAGGGAAAAAGGACTACTCTAATGCTAAGTCTTATAGGATTATAGCCCTTCTAAACTACTTAGGTAAAGTCCTCGAAAGGAGTATAGCTACTAGGCTTAGCTTTATAGCTAATACCCGCGACGACCTTCTACACCCTAGTTAAATAAGAGGTAGAAAATAACGATCTGCTATCGACACGGCCCTCCTTCTCCTCCACTATATCGAAAAACACCGTAAATCATATTAAAATGCCGTGGTTTCTACGCTATTTTTAGATATTAAAGGAGCTTTCGATTATATTACCCGCCCTTAGCTACTAAAAACCCTTTAAGAGCTCTAATTACCTTTGAATCTAGTTAAATGGGTAGCCTCTTTTACAGAAAACAGGCGTATCCAACTAGCCTTTAAGGGTCAGGTTCAGCAGCCTACCCTCCTAAATATAGGGGTCCTATAAGGCTCTCTAGTTTCCCCTATTCTTTTTTTAATTTATATTAGGAAAGTTATAGCGGGGCCGGATTTTAAAGGTCTTTTGTTCTCCCATATAGACTACTTTCAGCTATCTATAGCGTCTACGTTAGCTAGGAAAAACTGTAAGATTCTAGAAAGAGCCGTAGCCTCCCTTTTCGAAGCAGCTATTAATAACCACGTCCTTTTCGACCCGGATAAAACAGAGCTTATTCACTTCCACCGAAGACGCCCTATTAAAGACGCCCCGGTTACTATAAGGGGGTATCTAGTTAAACCTTCGCTAGGTGCTATTAGGTAGCTAGGGATCTGGTTTAACCTAAAGCTATCCTTTAAACCCCACGTCGAAAAACGCCTGAATTTAGCTTTAGGCGCTCTAAACAGGCTTTATAGGCTAGCTAGCTCGTAGAGGGGCCTTTCCTATAGAGCCCTACGGCAGCTATTTATAGCCTGTATAGCCTTATTAGCTGACTTCGGTTTATAGCTATAGTAGGACCCTAAATCACCTAAAAGCACCTAGTCGACCGTCTAGAGCGCCTATAGTATAGCGCTCTAGTCAGGGCTCTAGGGGCTTTTAGGGGGGCCCCCTTACGGCCTCTAGAACTAGAAGCAGTAGTCCCTCCGGCTTCGATTCGGTTAACTAGGTCTAATAGGCTTTATGCCTTTAGGTCCTTAAAGTTCCTACCGAATCACCCTATTAGACGCTAGCTTCTAGGGGAATAGGAAGACCTCGCCCGCCTATAAGACCTATAGCCTACTATATAGCTTTATAAGCTAGGCCTAGAACTAGTAGCCTTAGTAGGGCAGTCCTGGGGGATAGAGGGCCCGGCAGCTAGGTAGGAGGCCCCCTAGGCCTCCGAGCCTATAGCAGACCTTAGGCCCTTTTTTCCTTTAAAAGAACGCCCTAATAACACGGATAATACCGACTCCAGCACCTAAGACCCCAAGATAGCCCACCTCGAAGCCCTTAAGGATATACAGTAATCCCTAGGCGAGTGTGCCTCTGTTTTCTACACCGACGGTTCCCTAGGCCATTCTATAAGGCCTCCTATAGGGCCTCCGTAGGCTATAGCTACTGTTATATAGCTACCTAGTACCGGTAGGCCCTGCAGAGCTTTAGGTATTAACCTAGGGGACTCTGCCGAAGTCGCCGACGCCGAATTATACGCTATTCTTCAGGCCCTTTATACCGCCCTAGAGCAGTCGCCTAGGCCCCCAGAGTACTATATTGTTAGCGATTCGTAGGCGGCTATTCAGAAGCTTTAGCACTCCTCGTAGTAGGCTATAAAGGCTGAGACTCTTATCTAATAACTAAAATAATAGGGCATTTTAGTCTCTATATAGTAGTGCCCTTCGTATATAGGAATAGAAGGGAACGAACTAGCGGATAAGGCAGCTAAATAGGCGTTAGACCCTAAAAAAGCTGCTAAATCTATTAGCTTAGTTACCCTTAGTCACTTAAAACGTCGGGTTAATAAGGCCTTAGTTCGAGGCTGGAAGGCTTTATAGAACGAAGAGGAAGAGGCGGAAAGAAGGGGTAAATCGGTCCGATTAGGCCGCCTTTATAGGCGCCTCGTCCGAGATAATCTCCGCTTTTCCCGACAACCACTACCAATATAGGGCCCTAGGTAGGTAAAATCGGCTTTTATTCAGTTAAAAACCGGCTTCGGATACCTAAAATCCCACGACAAAAGGGCCCGTAAATACGCTAACGACTGCTATCCCTGTCCCGGCTCCCCTATACAGGATATAGCCCACCTTATCCTTTCTTGCCCTTTTTATAAAAACGAACGAAAAGCCCTGCGGGAAGCCCTAGCAGGCCTACCGCTATCTCTACCGCTATTATTCGGTACTAAAAGAGGAATACAGGCTTTAGAGGCCTATCTTTCAGCTACGAAAATAGCCTCGGCAGAGTGGTACAGGGCGTAAACCTCGGATCCTGCGGTCTACTTATCTGTTATGGTTTTTACCTGTTTTTCGGGATATTAGGCGGACTGTTACGGAGGATTTCCTTTATTTATTACTACTACTCCACTCCTTACTATAGCTTATTCTAGCCTCTAGCCTATAGGGCAAAAGGCGCCGTGCTATAGCTTTAAGGCTGTATGTGCGTAATGAATAAAAAAAAAATAAAAAAAAGGGATAATACCGCTATTACTACGGATAAAGGAGACGCTACCACTATTACTATAGAATATATCGCACGTTAAATAGACACTTAAATAATCAACTAAGTAGAGTAGAAATCTCGTGTGTGTGTATTATATCAAGTTATATCTAGGAAAGTCTCTTACATCCTTAATGAGGGCAGTAAAGACTCTATTATAGGTACTACATTATTTAGATCCTATCCGGTCTTTTCCGGTATCCGCCCCTATTATATCCTAATACCCGAGGTCCCCGATATCCGAAGCCTTTAGTTATAGCGTGGATCCCCCCTAGATCCCCTATAGACCATGTTATAGTCCGTGCGCCCATATAACACACCCTATTAGTTAAGGTGGGTCTTCCCAGGTCAACTAACCAATCAGAGGCTTCGGTTTAAACCAAACGCTCTTAACCTTTCCATCGTAAAATTAATAGTCAGGGGAAAACGCCCTTATAAAAGGGATCTAAATCCGCCCTATTTAACCGTTTAATTCAAATCTATCTTAATTAGTTCCTCGATCCTGATTAGCCGGATCTACTTAATCGGATCCATATCTATCGGATCTTCTACGCCCTCGGGGGCCTTCGTTACGGCCGCTTTAGCGCGTTTAATATCTTCGTGTAGTTATTTAGACCACTTAATACGGTCCTATTAATCCGTTAAATTAAGCTAGTACTATAGTCTTTTAATCCCTGCCTCCGGTAGTGCCTTTATTAAACCGTCCGCGATTATCTCCTTCGTGTTAACGTACGTGACCTTATAGAGGCCCTGCTATACTAACTAATATACCCACTAATTATACATATCGACGTGCCGTAGCCTTATTCGCAGGCGGTATACCTTCTTATTAACGAGATTAATAGTCTACTAATTATCGTAGTATAGCTATAGTTACTATTAGTCTAACTAAAGCTCTAAGTCCCTTAATATCCGGCTAATAAATAACGTCTCCTCAACGGCCTCTATAAGAGCGAGTAGTTCCGATTCTATTAACGATATCGTGACCGTCGGTTATTTACCCGCCTTCTAGTTAACGGTTCCCCCGAAAAGCTTTATCGTATATCCTTATAAACTCTTACGGTCTGGATTATCCCTAAAGGACACGTCGCTTACTATCAGGAAGAGCCTATCCCCGCTGAATTCTAGGTAGTAGTGTCTTATATAATACAGGAATAGTAGCACTTAATACGCCCTCTTAAGATAGTCGGAGGAGGGATCAATATTATATTAGGAAAGCTTCGAATAGGCGAACGCGATATCGGGTCTTATTATAATAGCAGCGTATAGGATAAAACCGATTATACCCTAATACTAGCGGACCTCGGGAATCGACGCGCGGGTGCTATCGCGAGGTATCACCGGCTCCGTAGATAATAGGACCTTTAGTGGTTTTCGGCAGAGTATATCTACGTAGTACTTAACCGCGATCTTCTCCACGTAAGAGGATTATAATAGCTATAACCTACTGGTGGCTCTATCCCTTAGGACCTTAATTCCCAGGAACTAACGGATTTCTTCACCTCCTAATAACCTATAGCTCCGCTTAAGGGTATCCTCGAGGTTATCGGCGTCCGTCTTACCGTCTTTATAGTATATATGTCCGATATCGTTAATACAGAAGAATAGGATTAAACCGTCGCGGATTATAATATAGGGGTTATTAGGGACGGCTATAAAGCCTATCCTCTATAGCGTTCCGCTAAATTCCTCTTACTATAGTAATAGCGATACCGTTAAACCGAAGAGGGCTTTCCGTAGTAGCAGGACCTTACCTAATACTTCGTAGCCTTACGGTATCTTTATAAACACCTCTTCCTTAAGGCTGGTGTTAACGAACGCGTTAACGGTATCGAACTACCTTATTTCTAGATTAAATCGGGCGGCGATCGCTATTAGTATACGGAAGGACTATAAGGCTAGCATTATAGCGTAATTATCTTTAGTCTCCAACCGTTTTTATTAATCCCCTCGGACTATATGGCGTGCCTTACACTTAAGGAGGGTGCCCTCCTTATTAAATTTATAGGTATATACCTCTCTATAAGCGAGGACTTATTACTTATTAGCCTAATTACCACCCACCTCCTACTAGCAGCCTATTTATCGGTGCCCCTTAAGGTATTCCCCCTCGGCCTATAACCACCGCTCCTATAACGGGTAGAGGCGTATATTATAGTAGTTGTTTAGCGGAGACGGGAGATCCTCGCGGGTTAGGCGCGATAGCGGCTAAAAGCTATTAGAGGGAGTAGAATCTATAGTACCGACGTCGCCGTCGTTAATAGCTTACTTCCTCACGCGTATAGGGTTATAAGTCCTTCTAGCGTTAAAGAACGCCTTTTAGGCGCTATCGTTCTACACCTTCTCGGTCTTATAGATACTTAAAATAGATAGGCGTGCCGCTAATATACACCCCTTAGGGGTATCCACGGCTACCCGTTAATTATTATCGTCTCCTTCTATCTTAACGTCCCTAACCACCGCTAACGCTATAAGAAACGCGCGCGTAGAATCTTCCGAGGATATTAGAGGCGTGGGAAACGGTTTAAACCTTATAGCGGTGAACCGGGGAGTATCCGTAATAGTATCGGTGTCCGTAGTAATAGCGGTGACCTTTCCCGTAGTAATAGCGGTGGTATCTTCCTAGCCCGTAGTAATAGCGGTATTATTACCTTTACCCGTAGTAATAGCGGTAGGATAGTCTTCTCCTATAGCGATAATAGTATCCGTAGTAATAGCAGTACCCGTAACGATAGCGGTGGCCTCTCCTATAGTAATAGCGGTGGCGTTAGAGATACAAGGTTTTAAATCTATAGCCTAGGTATTAGGCTATAGATTTAGAACCTCGTCTATAGTAATAATTGTGGCCTCTTTTATAGTAATAACGACGGCCTTACCTTTATCCGTAGTAATAGCGGTAGCGTTAGAGTCTTCCGACTTAAGATCTAATATATCTATAGCTATACCCATTAATAGTAGCCTATTCGCGGGTATAGTATCGCTAGATTAGGTGATACGGATAGATTATAGGCGTTCCCTGATTTCCTCGGCGAAAGCTATAGCTTATAGCGTTTTAATCCTGCCGTTAAATAGCTCGTCTTCGTTGAAGACCACGGCTCTCGTAGTAATAATATCCGTTAGGTATAATAGCTAAATATAGAAGCTATTCGAGGATTAGTATCCGATATAATAACCGATCTATACCTTCGGTTCTAGCCTTTATAGGCGGTTCCTTTTAGCTTAGGCATCGCGCGTTTTTATAAAGGCTTTATAGCCGTAAGCTCGCAGGTGCGTGAGGTCAGGTTAACGGCCGCGTAGGCCTTTATATAGTATCTTCTAATGGTTAATATATTATAGCGTCCTATTATATAGATATATAGCAGTCTTAAAGATCTTAGGCTAGATAGATATAGGCATATTAGCCCTAATCCTTATAGCCCTCGGCCTCCTTTTAACAATACCTCTAATCCGTTCTATAACGCCGTTTTAATCCTATAAATATAATACCGACGGCTAGTATTCTACCCCCTTAATAGCGAGGAAAGTAACGATTTCTAGGTACTAAAATATCTTAGAATCGGCTCGTAGGATACGTGACCTAATATCGAATTAGATCTTAAGTAGGGTAAAAACGTCTTTTAGAGCGTGCAGAATAGAGCCTTAGTCTCTCTTCTATAGGTAGTAATCTCACGTATAACCTATATACACGTCTATAACGAATATAATAGACTTATATAGTCCGCCTACTAACTACTCCGCCTCTTCTAGATCGTGAAAATTAATAGCTAGGGCCTCTCCGGGCTTTAACGGGTAAAGAGATAGTATCCGCCGGATCTACGCAGGCATTTACGATTACCTATACGCGTTATAGTCCGTTATATAAGGTCCCTTTATCTTTACCCCCTAAGTGGCGTCGACGATCTTTATAGGAGTATCGGTGCCGTAGTGGCCGAGGCGTTTATACTACTATTATACCATAGTCTTCTACGGTTACCGCGGTTATCGTGATCTTCTATACGAGTTATCGCGCGGGTGCCTTACTAAGACCGCGAACACGGTAGCGGCCGTGGCTTCCGCGCGCTTAATTATATACTAGCCGTGGATATCTAGTAGCTTATAGATAGGCCGGTTATCGGCGGAGCTAACGATAATATCGTTTACGGTATTCTAGCGGTAGCCTTATAGGCGTAGCTAGCGTTCTAAGACGATATTAGTAACGAATTCCTTATAGTATACGATATCACGGAGGCGTAATAGCCTCTTTATGCCTAATAGGGATTACACACGTAGCTTAATATCTCCGTATCCAAGGATAGGAGTCTTATAAGTACCCACCTAAAGGGAGAGAGATAAAGTATCCGTGGGTGGTCTAACGGCCGTAAAACGGCCTTAATTATTAAAGATATAGATTAACGATCCTAAGTCTAGGATTATATAGTATAATAGCGCTCTGGCTTAGTTAATCAAGAGGGATACCCTTTATTCTAATTATAATCTTAATAGTATCGTCGTACGACGACGGCGCGCCACCCCCTAGGTTAGGTAGGCGCCTAGTCTCCCTATCACAGTAACGGATAGGTCTTTTAAA
Source organism: Sodiomyces alkalinus F11 (assembly GCF_003711515.1). NCBI lineage: Eukaryota > Fungi > Ascomycota > Sordariomycetes > Glomerellales > Plectosphaerellaceae > Sodiomyces > Sodiomyces alkalinus. The sequence continues at coordinate 3,300,310 of NW_021167080.1, read as the reverse complement.
GCTATACTTACGGGCGGCCTAGTAACCCCCCGATTTTATTATATAGTAGTTATACTAGGCGTAGTATTATAGAGTTAATCTTCCTAGACTTCCTCTATCTTATTAGCGGTAATAGCCCCTAAGGCTTCCCGCCTCTTCTGCATCGCGGTGTCTACGCGGCTTTTAAAACTATAATTACGTATCTTCTTTTCCGTAACCTTCATAATATCTTCACGGCCACGCTAGGTATACGGGCGTATATCCGGCCTCACGTACTAATAGGCGGCGGTAGTATAGGGGCTCTTATATATCTTATAAGGCCTCCTTATTACGGGAGGGATAGCCTTTACGGATATATTACTACAAGGACGCTTCTTATTATCTTTATTATTAGTAGTATCTTTAGTATCGGGGAGGTTCCTAAGGGTATTAAAGGTATCTCTCCCGACTCTAGGCTTTATAGCGGAGGATTATAGGCTTTTTATATTACTAAAAACCGTATATAGAGCCTTTACGAAGTCGTTAATCGTTAGCTCGTTTTCCGTAATCTTATCGTAGTTATTTACTAGGTAGTTATTACTCTATTCCTAGGCGATAGGTCTAATAGCTTTTAACGCGTCTTCTATCTAATAGTCCGCGCTTAATAGCTTTAAAACGCCTATATATTTATAGTGTATTATCGCTATTTTCCAGCTTATAACCTAGCCGTCTATATCCTTAAGTATAGCCTTTATAGGTATAGTATATCGTCGATATAGAACTGAGGCTTCCTTACAAAGGTCTATAGGGGTTAGTCCTATATACGCGTGCAGGAGAGTAATCTAAGCCCGTGGATTATTTACGGTATCGTCCTATAGCTAGACGAGGAGGCTATATAATATAGTGTAGACGGCCCCTTTAATATAGGAGTATACCTTATTAAACTTCTTTTACTACACGTTATAGTCTGCCTTTTCCTCGCGGTATATATACCGATCTTATAGGTAGCGCGTACGCCCCTTTTTAGACAGGTCGTTAATAGATATAAGCGTCCTAGTCGTTAATTCTTTTATTACGGCCGTAGCCTTCCGGCGAGCGGCCGTCTTCCTCTTACCGATAGCCGTGGCCGCCGTGGCACCGGTTATAGTAGCCGTGGCGGCGTCCGTGGCGTCTATAGCCTTATCGCCCTTTAGCGTGATAGTAGAAGACGGAGTAGCCGTAACGGTGGTAGCTATAGCCTCCTCCGCGTTAGGGTCTATAGTAAGAGCCTTATATTTACGGATATTAGGCGGCGTAGGTATAAGGAGGAGATAGGCGTTAGCCTCCTTATTGCTTAGCTTTAGATTTAGGTAGTTATCCTAGTAGGAGGCTAATTTACCGCGTACAGCGCGCTCCTAAACTACCTAATCCCTCTAGTTAACGAGGGTAATAACGGCCGCCTTCTATTTAGCGTTAGATACGTTAGAAGATATCTTTACTAGTTTATCGGTTAGTTAATTTATAGGTAGGTTAATTAATCTCTTAATGACTCTAATCAGGTTAATAGTAGTTATTTAAGAGTGCTTATATAGACGTGATTACTTCTTTATAGTAGAATAGAGGTAGCCTTATTAATATCTATTGTTTAGGCATTATAAACCGGGCTTATAACTATCGCACGTTAAATAGGCACTTAAATAATTAACTAAGTAGAGTAGAAATCTCGTGTATATATATTATATTAAGTTATATCTAGGAGAGTCTTTTACGCCCTTAATTAGGGTAGTAAAGACTCTATTATAGGTACTATATCATTTAGATCCTATCTGGTCTTTTCCGGTATCCGCCCCTATTATATCCTGATACCCGAGGTCCTCGATATCCGAAGCCCTTAGTTATAGCGTGGATCCCTCCTAAATCCCCTATAGACCACATTATAGTCCGTGCGCCTATGCGATAGGAGAGGCCACCGCTATTACTACGGACACTTTACGGTTTACTACTACGAGGTTTAAACCGTTTCCTACGCCTCTAATATCCCCGGAAGATCCCGTGCGCGCGTTCCTTATAGCGTTAGCGGTGGTTAGGGAAATTAAGGTAGAAGAACACGATAACCACTAATAGATAGCTATAAATACCCCTAGGGGGTGCGTCTCGGTTATCGTAAGAACTATTATAAGTCTATATAAGACCGAGAAGGTCTATAATACACCCTAGATTCTACCGGGAATACTAGGGCGTACCACGGGCATACTATAGCTTACGCTATAGCACCCACGGGGTATACTATAGGTATCTTTAGGGTATACTATAGCTTCCCCAGGGTATAATTAGTAAATACCGGGGAATCCTCCGGGTTCCTATACGTAGAAGCCGAGGATTCTACGGGGTTTCCCCGTGGATACTTAAGTCCTGGGGCGCGCGCCCCCTTAGCTTAGAGAAGATACCTTTATTACGCCCTATTTTCTATACCTAAAGGTTACCCCTCGAGAAAAGCCTGGCTTATAGGTCCTAGAGTACTAGCTGGCTAGGGGCTATACCGGATAGGTATATTAAATAATAGTAACTAAGCTTACGGGTAAGGTTCGCGTACCGCCGCCCGGCGTAGACTATATATACTAAGACTATATAGGTATATAGTTTACTAGCGAATACTAGTATACCCAGCGTATCCGCCCTTAACGGCGCGGACTTCGTGTGCTAAGACTAAATAGACACGAGGCGCGCTAGGCGAAGACGCCTCCCCTTTACTAGGTCTAGGCGTGGAGTAGTAAAGGGAACTACTATCCTCTAATCGTATACCGTGGATTATTACCTGCCTTTATAATAACTATTAGCCGTGGAATCTAAGTTTTAACACCGCGATAACCTTCCTAATAATTACTAGTCGGCGTAGGCGACTATACTAACCTACTCTAACGCTAACTATTTATAACGATCGCTAAAGGGCGTAGGATAGTAATTATACTATCCTATATACTAGCGTCCTCTATAGGACTAGAGCCCCGATAAAGACTACGGGGCGTATTAACCTCCCCCCCCTAAATCGCCTCCCCTTTAATACGTCTAGACGTGGAGTACTAAGGAATTTACGATCGCCGAATATGCAGAAATAGCGAATATACTAACCTATATACTAGCACCCACTATAAATCCCTAGCTCTAATATAATGTTAATCTCCCTAATAATCGCTAGTCGGGCGTAGGATGGCGACTATACTAGCCTGTACCGACGATAACTGTCTTAATAATCGCTAAGGGCGTAGGATAGCGACTACTATCCTATATACTAGTATCCTCCGTAGAACCCGAGCTCCGGTAAAAGAACCATAGGGCGTATTAACCTCCCCCCCCTCCTTTCCCCCCGGGTCCGAAGCTCCCCCCCCCCCCCCCTTTTTTTTCCTTTTTTCCCGCGGAGTATAAGGGGAGCTAGCCTCCCCTTACCGTAAGTTTCCTTTTACTCGTACTTCGCGGAGAATATTTCCTCCTAGCGCGGCTTACCTTTATCCGACCGGCTTAACGTGCCGACAATATCCGAGGCTAGCGGTGTAGTAACCCTAAAAGGAAAAGCGTGGAATTAGTATCCGTGCCTAAGGCCACGTATCCTAAGGCTTAGGGGGTATACCCTGGCCTCCGCCGTATCGTCCGAGAAATAACTAATTATAAGCTATAGATTTATCGTGGAACTACTCGGCTTATCCTCCCTATTAGAGGGAGGGCTTCCCCTTATTCCACTAGCCTTTAACGGATTTACCCGAGGTCCCTCGGCTTATCCTCCCTGCTAGAGGAAGGGCTTCCCTATAGCAGACTCGCCTTTAACCGTGACCGATAAGTTTACTAAGACTACCCTTATCTACGGGCTATAGCACGTATACCGCCGTGTCTATTATTTCCGATTAAGACCCTATCTTAGACTTTGGAACGACGCCGTGGAAGGCCATGGCTTCCCGGACCGCTAGACGGCTAGACGGCCGGTTAAAGCGGAAGAACTAGACGGCAGAGATCTCTATTAGTATATCCCTCGCCGAGACCTAGAGGTTCTATGGATAAGGACTATCGTTTAGCCGTAGTTGAATTACCGACGCCTTATAGCGTAACCCAGAGGCACGCCAGCGACAAATATTGTGGTCTACTGTCTCCCCTTAGCGTATCTCCGTCGTTTTATAACGTATACTCCTTTTCTTTCCCTTTTTTCCTTTTCCTTTCTTTCCTTCCTATCGTAAATACTATCGCCGCCTACGGTTATTAAGTAATTACTGTACGGCGCTACCGGTTATTATCCCCCGCTAGAGGACGCCCGCGGGATATAAGGCTTATATCGCCCGGGGTAGATACTGAGGGATATTAGATTATAGCTAAGCGGATATTAGAAGAAGCTATAGAGGCTAAGCGACGCCTTTAAGGAGAGATAAAAGACCTTAGTTAATCTAAGGATAGCCTTAAAGAAGACGGAGGTTCTAAGGGTGCTATAGCCGGGTAATATTAAAGAACCACGAGTAATAAAGAACCGCGAGACGTTAAAGAGCTAGTAGGCACGCGGCGGAACCAGAAGACTAAAGTGTTACGAGGCACGCCGGTAACGCGCTATAAGACGAACGTTATCGCCGCCCTAGGTAATAACCAGGAACGCTAGGGAACCCTAGGTAACGCTAGGGAACGGTAAGAATACAAGGACTATAACCTATATATACCTTCTATAGCCGCCGTAATAACCACGGTTACCACGGCGCTCCACGGGGTACTAGAAGAAAAATAAAATCGTACTATAATAACCGAGTTCTGTTTCTTCCCACTTACCACCACACTACGAGCGTTTATATCGCTAGCGTGGTTAACTATCAGTTCCCTAAGTATTCACTATCGTCCCCTAATCATTATTTCGTCGTTTTCTAATATATACCTATACTCCTTACTTCTTAATTATAGCTTACTATCTCTCCCTAACGGGCTATTGATCTTATACTAAGCTCGCTAAAACGCTATACTAATAAACTACCCCCTTATATCGTGGTTTACTATCCCCCCTATCGTATCTTCGTTAAACCGTGCCGTCGTAGGGTATATACTAGTAATCCCTATACTATAAACGTACTTTACCGTTAAAGCCCTATTATCTTACTAGCTATTTAAGGATATAGACTATAAAGACACGTTTAATAAAGCTTTCCGGAACCCTAAACGGCCCGGCTTAGGGTTTACTAAGGACGGCTATTTCCGGGTAGTAATACTATACGGGAGTAAAGAACGGCTTAAGAGCGAGCTATCGATACTAGGTATTAGGTTCGTAGTATAGAAAGAGACTTATAAGATAAGGATTACTAAGTTTTACCGAGAGGCGGAGGTATACGACTATAACTATCCCGTGGACTAAGATCTTAACCGTATAGTTTTTATCCCCGAGGAGTACCCCTTGGTTTACTAAGCTATCTCCGAGGCCGAGGCTTATAATATCGTAAGCTAAATTCCCTAGCTAGAATTCTTATTAGACGTGAACCCTATTACCGTATCGTGGAACCGTCTAAATATTTTATTTAGGTAATATATTATAGCTCGGGATTCGGACGCGCCTTATAATTATACGGGTAAGTACGTTAAGACGCCGTAGATACACCGCACTAACGCCGACTCCCCCGCTATAGCCTCTAGTCAGCGAACGGCCGCGTTTATCGACCTCGAGGCGGAGGTAAACGCCGTGAATACCGTAGCTAGGCCGGCGTCCGCTAATATTCCCTAGGTTAAGACCTCGAAGAAGTTGGCAACGTCGATGGTTCCAGGGATAAGAGGATATTACTAAGGATGACTAGGTCGTTATTATTATCCGCTGGCGTGGCTATACGGTGGCCCTCCCCGTTCCTACGGCTAGGTTTATACTTACCACGCTCTAAGACGGAGCCGCTAGGAATATTATATAGAACGCCGCGGATCTCCTACTACTATTAACGATATAGCGTATAAGTCGTATAGTAGCCGTCGCCCTCTTTATAGCCGACGGATAACTCACTAATATATATAGGGAAGTACTAGTAAATATACTAGCCACCGACCGGGAAAAGGCTATCTCTATCGTCCGATACTATATAGCTTTATAAGCTACGTAGGTCGACCGTTCGGCCGCTAACCTAAAGGATACGTATATCGGCGACCACGCCGAGGTTAAGGCTCGCGCCACGGAGTTTACTATAGACGAAGCGGCCCTAGCTATAAATACGCCGCTAGACTAATAGGGTATCCTGATAGTTAGGGCGTAGCCCGCTAACGACGATAACGAAATCACTATACTAAAGTGATTATATAGTTAGGTGGTATAGGTACTAGGACCGAGGACTCTATACTAGGAAACGCGGTAAGGTATAATAGGGAGATAGTACTAAACGTCTCCTTCTTCCCTCTATCTACTTATTTACTTACCTAGGGATTTTACTAAGGAATACGGTAGGAAGGAAGGCCGCGGCGTCGGCTTAATTTTATTTTCTTTTTTCTCTCTCTCTCTCGCTTAGCTAGGTAATAGATAGCCACGGTAGCGGTCGCTATTAGGGCACAGCCGCGTAACTATATTTTCTTTTTATTCTCCTTAATTAGACCGCGGTTTACTAGTATAACCGTAAAGCGCCTTAAGTAAGGCTATTATAGTTACCGGGGAAAGCCCGTGGGATATAGGGCTTTATCGCCCGGGGTATATAATACGCCCTAGATTCTACTAGGAATACTAAGGCGTACTACGGGCATACCACGGGCGTACTATAGCTTACGCTATAGCACCCACGGGGTATACTATAGGTACTTTTAGGGTATACTATAGCTTCCCCAGGGTATAATTAGTGAATACCGGGGAATCCTCCGGGTTCCTATACGTAGAAGCCGAGGATTCCACGGGGTTTCCCCGTAGATACTTAAGTCCCGGGGCGCGCGCCCCCTTAGCTTAGAGAAGATATCTTTATTACACCCTATTTTCTATACCTAAAGGTCACCCCTCGAGAAAAACCTGGCTTATAGGTCCTAGAGTACTAGCTGGCCAGGGGATATACCGGATAGGCATATTAGTCTAGAACGATAACGCCTAAAAGGCGTTCTTTAATACTAGAAGGACTTATAACCCTATACGTAGGAGGAAGTAAGTTATTAACGACGGCGATATCGGTGCTATAGATTCTACTCCCTTTAATACCTCCTAGCCGCTATCGCGCGTAACCCGCGAGGATCTCCTACCTCTATTAAAGCACCACCGCGATATACGCCTCTACCTGTTATATGAGCGGTATTTATAGGCTAAGGGGGAATACCTTAAAGGGCACCGATAGATAGGCTACTAGCAGGAGGTGGGTAGTAATTAGGCTAATAAGTAATAAGTCCTCGCCTATAGATAGGTATACACCTATAAATTTAATAAGGAGGGCACCCTCCTTAAGTATAAGGCACGCCTTATAGTCTAAGGAGATTAATAAAAACGGTTAAAGACTAAAGATACCTACGCTATAACGCTAGCCTCGCGGTCTTTCCGTATATTAATAGCGATCGCCGCCCGATTTAACCTAGAGATAAGGTAGTTTAACGCTATTAACGCGTTCGTTAGCGCTAGCCTTAAGGAACAGGTGTTTATAAAGATACCGTAAGGCTATAAAGTGATAGGTAAGGTATTACTACTACGGAAAGCCCTTTTCGGCTTAAGGGTATTGCTACTACTATAGTAATAGAAATTTAGCAGTATATTATAGAGGATAGGATTTACGGCTATACCTAATAACCCCTATATTATAATCCGTAACGGTTTAATCCTATTCTTCTATATCGACGATATCGGACTTATATATTATAGAGACTGTAAGACTAACGCCGATGACCTTGAGGCCGCCCTTAAGCGAAGCTATAGGTTATTAGGAGGCGAAGAAATCTATTAGTTCCTAGGAATTAAGGTCCTAAGGAATAGAGCTACCCGTAGGTTATAGCTATTATAATCCTCCTATATAGAGAAGATCGCGGTTAAATACTACGTAGATATACTCTGCCGAAAACCACTAAAGGTCCTATTATTAACGATAAAGCCGCTAATACCCCGCGATAGCATACGCGCGTTAATTCCCGAGGTCCGGTAATACTAGGGTATAATCGGTTCTATCCTATATACCGCTATTATAATAAGACCCGATATCGCGTTCGCCTATTTAAAGCTTTCCTAATATAACGTTAACCCCTCCTCTAACTACCTTAAAAGGGCTTAATAAGTACTGCTATTCCTATACTATATAAGATACTACTACCTGGAATTTAGCGGGGATAGGCTCTTCCTAATAATAAGCGACGCGTCCTTTAGGGATAATCCAGACCGTAAGAGCTTATAAGAATATACGATAAAGCTTTTCGGCGGCACCGTTAACTAGAAGGCGGGTAAGTAACTAATAGTAACGACGTCGTTAATAGAGTCGGAACTACTTACTCTTACCGAAGTAGCTAAGGAGACGCTATTCGTTAGCCGGATATTAAGGGATTTAGAGCTTCGGTTAGACTAATAGTAATTATGGCTATACTACGATAATTAGCAGACTATTAACCTTATTAATAAGAAGGTATAACGCCTACGGATAAGGCTATAGTATATCGATATATATAACTAGTAGGCGCCCTAGTTAGTATAATAAGGTTTTTTTAAGGTTATATATATTAACACGAAGAAGATAATCGCGGACGGTTTAATAAAGGTATTACCGGAGGCAGGGATTAAAAGACTATAGTAATAGCTTAATCTAACGGATTGAAAGGATCGTATCGAGTAGTCTAAACGGCTACACGAAAAGATTAAACGCGCTAAAGCTATAGCTATAGCGACTATAAAGGCCTCCGAGGATATAGTAGATCCGATAGATATAGATCCGATTAAGTAGATCCGGCTAATCAGGATTAAGGAACTAATTAAGATAGAATTAAATTAAACGGTTAAATAGGGCGGATTTAGATCCTTTTTATAAGGGCGTTTTTCTCTTAACTATTAATTTTACGATAGAAAAGCTAAGAGCGTTTAGTTTAAACTAAAGCCTTTAATTAGTTAGTTAACCTGGGAAGACCCACCTTAACTAAAGGGGTATATCGTATAGGCAGGACTATAACGTAGTCTATAGAAGATTTAGGGGGGATCTACTCCCTAATTAAGGGCTTCGGACCTCGGGTATTAGGATATAATAGGGGCGGATACCGGAAAAGACCGGATAGGATCTAAATAATATAGTACCCATAACAGAGTCTTCACCACCTAAATTAAGGGCATAAGAGACTTATATAGATATAACTTGAAAAAAGACATACACACGAGATTTCTGCTCTACTAAGTTAATTATCCAAGTGCCTTTTAACGTGCGATAAATACCAAAACACACGTTTTCGTTCTTCTGACTTCGTTATCGGCCCTAGCTAGAAGCTTTAGTTAATAATCCGTGATAGTAACACGGCAAAGTTCGAGGCGTTCCTCCGCTGTTAATAAGGAGCCTCTAGCTATAAACAGTGGGTTCGCTATCTTAACCTATTTATCGCTCCTAAGGTTCTCGATAACATAGCAGAGCTTGGTTAAATGGCCAGCTGTATGATGAGTCACAGCACGACCAAAGGGCGGCGGCCCGACAACGCGAGGCGTGGGGAGGGATTTCTTGATGTCTGTCTCTCGTCTCACGCCAGATCGATCAACCCTGGCTGCAACCCGCCATCCCCGAATACTAATGACGCGAAGAGTTTGATGAAAAGTGACGCTCCGGCTTGTGCGACGCGGACGGGAATATCCCTCACACTTTGAAATGGGACGCGCGTCTTCGCTTGGCCAAGAACACCTAGACCGCTGCACGGTATACCACGCCCGGCCTGAAAACTCTGACGCCGAGGGCGGTGCTGGGCGCAAGGGGGGGCGGGACCAGGCTGGAGTATTAAATCGTGCTTGGCCCCTTTTTGCGCCCCGGACGCTCACTCCTTCTCTCAAATCGCCATCACAAACCATTGCCCTGAAGCGACTCGTCCACTGATCGAGTCGTTTATTCTCACTTGTACCGTCCAAAACAACCGTCACGCTGGCGTTCACCGCCCTGTCACCGCTCGGGATTATCCTGGCTGCCCGCACTCAGCAGCCGACGAGCTTCGAGCCGCCTTAGGACGTGTCCGAACCCACAAACGAGCACTTGAAAGTGTTGATTGGTACGTCGCAGCATCTCTTGCAGTTCAAGATCGCATGGCTTGTCACAGCCTGGTACTCGGGCGAGCCTGTTACTCGGGCAACCTCGGGCATCATTCGACGCTTTGCTCTCACTGTGGCTCCCTTGTCAAAGGATCCAAAGACCAAACCGGCTGACCAGCTCACCATACCAGTACAGACCTGACTTGTACGACCTACCTACGGATATGACGAAGCTTTTCCACACCCGCCATGTTCACCCACGTACCGATGCGGCTCCGCGCCCTTAGGGCACAGGCTCTGGGTCTGGGCACACCCGTCGACAGGAACATGCCCGAGGCGGCTCTTCGCCGCTTCGCCCAGATGGACGAGGGGCAGGCCATGGCCGAGCTCGGCACCGGCACCTCCCGCAACGGCCTTGCCCAGGCCGAAGCCACGGCCCGCCTCAAGAGCCACGGCCCCAACGTCGTCTCGGCCAAGGCGCCGCCCCCGTGGTGGCTGCTCCTCCTCATGGTCATCCCCAACCCGTTCAACCTTCTCCTGGCTTTCATCGCCGTCATCAGCGTTGCGTCTCCCGAACGTAGCTGGGAGACCTTGGGCGTCCTCATGGCTATGATCGCCATCTCGTCAGGGGTGCGCTTCTGGCAGGAATACCGAAGCCTCGTGTCCGTTGTCAAGCTGCAGAACTCGATCACCACCAACGCCAGGGTGCGCCGGCGGCCCGGCCAGGGAGCTGAAAAGCCCGGGTCCGGGTCTGAGCCCGAGTCGGTCGAGCTGTCTGTCCACGAGAAGGAGGTGGTGCCTGGGGACATCCTGCTCCTGTCCCCTGGCGATGCCGTGGCCGCAGACTGCATGATCCTCGAGGCCAACTACCTCCGTGTCAGCCAGTCAAGCCTTACCGGCGAGAGCATGCCTGTGACCAAGGCGCCGGGGGCACACGCGGCCGAGACCAAGAACTGCGAAACGGCCTTTGACCTGAAGAACGTGGCTTTTATGGGCACCAGCGTCGTCTCGGGCAGTGCGATTGCCCTGGTGCTGCGGACGGGCGACGATAGCGTCATCGCGTCCATCATGCGGCAGCTGTCGAAGAAGCGGGAGCCCAACGCCTTCCAGCGCGGCATCCGCAACGTCACCTATATGCTCATCGGGTTCATGCTGGTGATGGTGCCCATTGTGAGTGCCCCTGTAGATCACTCGACGTGCATCAAGGACTGCCGTCAACTAACAAGGGACAGGTTCTCGGCATCTCCGGCCACGTGACCGGCGACTGGGCCCAAGCTGCACTCTTCTCCGTCAGTGTAGCCGTCGGCCTGGTGCCCGAGATGCTGCCCGCCATCGTCAACACAAACCTCGCGCGCGGCGCCCACCTCCTCTCCAGCAAGAAGGCCATCGTCAAGCGGCTCGACGCCATCCAGAACCTGGGCGCGATGACCGTGCTCTGCAGCGATAAGACCGGCACGCTGACCAAGGACGAGGTGCGCATGGACGCCTTCGTCGACTGCGCCGGCCTGAGCAACTCGGGCGTCTTTCAGCTGGCCTACATCAACGCTGCCGCCCAGGGGCCCCAGGGCAATGCCATGGACGCCGCCATTGTCCGGCACAACGAGACGCCTGGCGAGTCGATCACCGTCCCGTACCACGAGTACGTCGCCGTCCTTCCCTTCACCTTTGAGAGGCGCCGCTCCAGCTGCGTGGTCCGCGGCTACACGCACCAGCAGATGCTCATCTGCAAGGGCGCCTTCGAAGAGGTCCTTGCCCTCTGCAGCCGCGTACGCCGGGGCCCCAAGGAGGAAGCTCTCGACGGCGCGACCCGTCAAGCAATGGCCTCCCAGGCCGACAAGCTCGCCGCCGGTGGCTACCGTGTTCTCCTCGTGGCCACCAAGAAGATCCCCAAGCTGCCGGCCGTCGTCGCCGCGGGAGACCAGGACGCCATGGAGGACGCCCTCCAAGAGCTTGAAGCCTCCATGACCCTCGAGGGTCTGCTCACCTTCCTGGACCCCGTCAAGGACGACGCCGCCGAGTCAGTCGAGCGCCTGCGAAGCGCCGGCGTCGAGGTCAAGGTTCTCACGGGCGACAACCTCGCCGTGGCCGTCAACATTTGTCAGGCCATCGGCATCGCCGCGGACAGCCCCAACTCGGACGACGTGCAGGCCATCACGGGCCCCGACCTGGCAGCCCTCGACGGCGATGTCGACGCCTTCGACGCCGCCGTCCGAACCTGCCGCGTCTTCGCCAAGCTGACGCCCTCGCAGAAGGGCCAGGTCGTCCGCCGGCTGCGCGCCCATGGCCACTGCGTCGGGATGCTCGGTGACGGCGTCAACGACTGCGTCGCCCTCCGCGCCGCCGACGTTGGCATCTCCGTCGACAGCAGCGCCCGCGCCGCCAAGGACGTCGCCGACGTGATTCTCACGGAAAAGGGCCTCGGCATCGTCGCCGACGGCGTCCGCACCGGCCGCGTCACCTACGGTAACTCGATCAAGTACATAAAGATGGTGGCGTCTGCCAACTTCGGCAACGTCTTCAGCATCCTCATCGCCAGCGCCTGGCTGCCCTTCACGCCCATGAGCCCTATCCAGCTGCTGGTGCAGAACCTGCTGTACGACGTCTCCCAGATCGCCATCCCCTGGGACCGCGTCGACGACGAGGACCTCGCCCTGCCGCGCCGCTGGGCGTCCCGAGACCTGCTGCGCTTCATTCTCGTGCTGGGCCCGACGTCGTCGGTCATCGACATTGCCACCTTCTGCTCTGGCTGGTTCTATTATGGAGTGCGCTCCGCGGAGGATCCTCAAGCGGTTGCTCTGTTCCAGACGCATTGGTTCCTGCAAGGGCTGCTCACCCAGACGCTCATCGTGCACATGCTGCGAACGGCCAAGATCCCCGTCGTCCAGAGCCGCGCTGCGCCTTGCCTTGTCTTCGCGACTTGCGCCATAATACTCATCGGCTTCTGCATCCCCTATATCCCTCCCTTCAGGGATGTCCTCAACATGACCCGCCCTGCTGACTCCTTTGTCGGCATCCTGGCCGCCTTGTTGGCCGCGTACTGTCTCGAGGTGCAGCTCGTCAAGATGCTGTACGTGCGCATCTTCAAGGCTTGGCTGTAGGCGGTTTGGTGGGAGTCGGTCGAACCCCCAACCCTCGCCTCATGGAAATCGGATACAATCTTGTGAGGGCTGGGGCTCTGGTCGGCTGACTCGGTCCCCTTGAGCCTGAGTAGGTGTGCATTTGAGTATCCCGCTCACATCAGTGAGGCCACAGAAAACTCTGGCACTCGAGTGCAGGTGGCATTGGGATCTCTGGACGCACAAGTATAATGCGCACGTTGGGCTGGAAAGGAGACGGAATCCCGGGGCTTTGGTTGTGGAGGGATATGTCTAGGTCGTTCGGGATCTCAGCCGTCCGACGATGCTGAGGGCTCGGGCTGGTGGATGGCCTGCGACGGACACTCAACCTCTGTTCAGTATGCACGCCCTGGCAACTTTTGGGCAGATGATCCGTCTTTTGGCCGGTTCTCATGGCCAAGACGTTGGGCTCTTCATGGTTACTGTACTTGGGTGTAGAACGGAGCAGGCCGAAAACTGGAGGTAGCTTTGCATTGTGATGCCCTGGGTTGATCGTGCCTCATCTTCCCCAGGGCGTTCCATCCCCGTTAGAAAAGCAAAGTCTTGTCTCCATTCATGATCCCTGTCTGTCCATGTAAGGGCTGTACTTCCCCAGTTGATGTGGATATCACTACGGCGGCGCCAGATCCCGGTGGTGATCGATGCACAGTTGGCGGCTGGCGGAGGTCCCGAGTGTAACGCTAAGAGGGCCCCCTAGAGGAAACTGTAGGTACTCCAGAGATGGACGCAGCTGTAAGCAACTCGAGCGGCCAGGGAACCAAGCGAAAACATGGGGAGGACCAAGCTAAAGCTATATCTTCCGGTTTTATATCCCACTTTTGGACCTAGTATAATTATGCGTCGTCGTGTGTGCTCAGTTCCCACAGTATCCCAAACGTACAGTACTCCGCCCGGCTATCTTCGAGTTCAACGATGAACCTCTTGTACTTTTCTTTGGCTTGGGCTCTACTGGGATTGGCAAGCAGCAATTCCCTCGCTGTTAAGCATGCTGCCAGGCTGAGACTCACCTCCAAAAGGCTTCCGAGGTGATCTGCCGGGCTAGCTGGCCTGCCAATCCGCTGTCGTTGGGACCGACCGAGACGCAATGCGACTTCTGCGCCGCTGGCGGGGAATGCGCTTGCGGACACACTGCAGACGGCCTGCCGCCTCGGATCAAGAGGTACGAATAAGGCCTTAGGCTTCGGGCGGTTGGCCGTGACCCCGGTGGCATGGTATATAAGAAGGATGATGGATTTATCGGGATAGTGTTAGGCGAGATCTATCCCTATAGGACCTACACCGACGCAAACTGGACGTTTAACTTATCCCGAACGGATTTTCAAGATAGCGCGGCCGTTTACCAGATTCGTCTTAAGGAGGCGGGGAACTGCTTCAGAAATCTTGTCGCTGCCGAGGAACCTATAGCACGGCTTATTCTAAAAAGGCGCGGCGGCCGCTAGGTGATAGCGGTCGAGGCCGAGCGGGATATTATGGATAGTAGTCAGATCAGTGTTATCTCTGTGCCGTGGACGAGGGTGGACGAGGGACCTATCGCATAAACCAGAGGTCTGAGCATCAGGAGGCACGGCTCACGGCCTCGAGGCGGGAGCCGAGGCTTCTAACGACAAGGTAATTAAGGGGGCACAATAGCGTTGCTGAAGACTCGGCAAGGGGGTCAGAAGGACGTTCGAAGATGCAATCATGTTCATAATTCAGCCAGGCACGCAGCGACAAATTGCAGCATGTCGAGCGATCGGACAACATACTCGTCCGACCTGGCCTGTGAACGTCATGTCAGTACGGGCTTGTAGTGGGCAGCTCGGCGAGAGGGCGTGGAGGTGGAGTGGGTGATGCGCTATGCCCGTAGACGAACGAGTCGGGCCGGAGGAACCGTCGGTCGTTCCATAGATGGGATTTGACCTAGGGATAAAGGTCGTAGGCATCGAGCAGAAGCGGTGGAAGGTATAGGACGCTCGAAGGGCATCCGCTGTAGACCATAGAATACGGCTAGCCTGCATCCCCGTGTGCCGGACCACTTAATCCTGGTCCTCATGCAGAATACTTTAACAAAAAAGGCTGGCAACTGCGGTATAGCATAAGCAGAGTGGTCCGGTGAGCGTGGAAGGAATAGTAGGGATACTTGAAGCTTCTTAGCCCGAGCGCAAGGTCACATGACCCGTCCAACGGGTAAATGGATATTCCGACTCCGGTAAGGTGAGGGTCAGGCGCTATACCTGATAGCAAGCTGTCGATCCAATTGGCAGGCCACACATGACGTAGTAGAATTTCGAGGAATCACAAACCGGCCTTCGTGCCAGCAACACACGAATTCTAGTTGCGTTCCTAGCGCGCCTCGTTTCCTTCTCTCGTCGCTCGTTTCGATTGAAGTACTGTACTTATTTATTTCAGCACCGGTTTCATCTTCTCACTCCCGAGGTCTGCTGTCGTCCATCATCTGTTTGGACTGAACGCGAATTTCGCCAAGCCATCTTCAACGCGCTCAATCACCTGGAGGCACGAATCACACGATCGAAATGGCGGTCCAGGAAAGGATAGCGAAGTGTTCTTCGACTGGTATCAGGATACTCTCGTACATATTCTTTCGATGGGTTGCAGGTCCTGTGCGTTACAAGCTCCCTCCCTTTTCACCCGGACTGGGCTCAACCAGAATCCCAAGCTGACCTGACTGACGACTGACCGGCCACCAGCCTGCTTTAAGCCTGACCATATACACTCTATTCGCCTTATATGTACCCTCCTTTATTTCTGCGTATCTCAAGGGTCCATCTTATGAAGTCATCAGCGATGAGATCGATGTCAAGGTCACGCAGACGACTCTCACCGAAGAGGTGCAGTCTACAGAACCAACTGCCACAGGGTCTGAGACGGAGAGACCTGCCGTCGTGGAGTCCGAAGTTGAAGTGGACGAGACTATAGTTATGCGCGAGAAGCCCACGAGACCGTGGAGTACGCTGCTCACCGGCTCACCGGACCGTAGACGCCCTCTTTTGTCGCTGCTGACCTTCCTCATCAACCTTGCGCTGGTCGCCATGGTCACGGACGTCTTATTCCGGGCCAGATACTTCTACCCAAACGATGATTTGTCGTTTGTGCGGTTAGGATACGTCTCCCCCACCGAAGCGAGCTTTGTTGTCCGGGAACCAGATCAGGCCAGATTGCCGGTTACGCTGGAACTGCACACCAAGGACGTTCCTGGAGGCCCCGTGGATACCTCTCTCTGGCTAACCGGGGGTAGCATCAGTTGGACGGACAATTCGACCGACTACACGGCTGTCATCGATGTGCCGTTGAGATACTCTCGGCAACGCATCTACGAATGGAGGACCTCGAACAACCATTCAGGCGAGTTTATCGCGCCGCCTAAGCCCGGTTACGCACCGGAGCACTCTGGTGGGAAGTTTACCTTCCTATCCACGTCTTGCATCCTTCCACGCTTCCCGTACAACCCACTGGACAGCCCGTTGGCCATCCCTGGCCTGCGTCATTTAGCTAGGTTGCTACCTGACCTGCAAGCCCAGTTCATGCTGTTCCTTGGCGACTTCATTTATATCGACGTGCCTCGGCGACTCGGCTTGTCGACTGAGGACTATCGCCAGAAGTACCGACACGTCTATGCCTCTCCGGACTGGGCCCCCGTCGCGCAGAACCTCAGCTGGATCCATGTCCTGGACGATCATGAGATCGCCAACGACTGGTCGGCCAACACCACCGGCGTTTACGAAGCCGCCGTCGACCCCTGGCACCACTACCAGGCTTCGGCGAACCCTCCGCCAGCTATGGCCGCCGGTAGTGCCAACCTGCGGAGGGAAGGGGCCACATACTTCGAGTTTGTCCAGGGACCGGCGAGTTTCTTTCTGCTGGATACCAGGACCCACCGCTCCCACAACGACGAACCCTTCGACAGCCCGGAGAAGACCATGCTCGGTGCGCAGCAGCTGGAAGACTTCCTCGCGTGGCTCCAGCGGCCCGAGCCGAAAGGCGTCAAGTGGAAGATCGTTGCGTCTTCCGTGCCCTTGACGAAGAACTGGCCCGTGAACACGAAAGACACCTGGGGAGGCTTCTTGTTTGAGAGGCAGAAAGTCTTGCAAGCGATGTGGGATGTGGGCGCTCGAGGCGTGGGCGTCGTTGTGGTCTCGGGTGACCGGCACGAGTTCGCGGCCACCAAGTTTCCGCCCCCGAAAGACGGCCGTTGGCCCGAGAGCGCTGCGCCTTACGAGTTTTCGTGCAGCCCTTTGAACCAGTTTTCCTCGCCGATTCCGACATACAGGCAGTACGACGAGGAGGATGTTGGCATCAAGTTGGTTTTCTCCCCCACTCTGTCGTTCTGATCTCGAGACTCCTGGCTAACAGGGATAACAAACAGGTACATTCATTCCGGCAACTCCAAGTTTGGGGCTCTCACCATCGAGAACCACGAGGAGGGCCATCAGAGCACCTTGACCTATCGTCTCTTCATTGACGGCAGAGAAGTTTGGGATACAGTTATCGTCTCCCCGCCCGAGCCGGAGGAGAAGAAGGTGTCTGGTTCGTTCTGGGACAGGATTAAGGGGTTCTGAGGCGGGAACATCGTGGCTTTTTGGGTATATAATTTCATGGGCGAGAATTTCTAATGTGTCTTCTCCTAGGGTAATGGTCAATCGCTTTTCATCTAGCTCCCCGCACGTAACTTTCAAGTCGGTGACAGATGGAACAAGTGAAAAAGAAAAAGAAAAACCGACTCTGATGGCCTCTACAGAATGTAACGCTACGAGTAACTATCGGTTCACGCAGGATGGTGCTTTCGTTGCAGCAGCAATGTTGCCAGACATCCACTCTACGTTGGCACTCGTCGCCGGTCACTGTCGTCGGGCTGGGAGGGAAGTATTTGAGCTTGTTGCATTGTCATCGTTGTATTCCTGGCCTCGAAATGTCCCAGGTCATCCTCGCCAACTAAGGTAGCGGCCATCCCGAGACCTGACGTCTTCCTGCACCATATCCCCCTGCTCATTCCAACCCCCCAAGCCCAGAGTTCCTGAAGAGACTTTGTCGGCCAGGCGGCAAATTCAAAGAGGACTTTGCCATCTGTTTCGAAGGATGGCCAACGGCGACATGTCGCTGGCCCCAAGTTGACGGCAATATAGCCAGGGCATCCTCCGATGTCCCGATGTCGTCGCCGCTGCGTCGCGTCTGCTGCCTGTGCGATTGGCTCTGGCTGTCCGCGCGGCCACCGCCACCGCCGCCGCCGCCTCTTCCGAAGCCGGTTTCGGCGTTATATACAGGTGCTGGGCGATTCGGCGCCCGTATCGGGGTTTCGAAGGCGGCGGCGGCTCGGTTCTCGTACCCTTGGGAATACGGACGGGTGGTGCGAGCGGGCGGTACTACGGTGTCTTCGCTGTCCGAAGCGACGTGATCGGAAGGGGAAGCAAGATGGTCACCGGGCGCAGGATGGGCGACCGTGATTCTGTTGCTATCCGAGGAGCCGGACGGCGAACCCCCCGCCTGGATGGGGCAGTGTATCCGTCCCGGCTGAGGCGCCAATGGAGCTGCTGTCGTCTGATGCGACCGGCCTGCGCCTTGTTCCAGGTCGTGCTGCCCTGTAGGGACGGGCTGGAGGTAGAGGAACCCGCGGCCCAGGGCGAAGAGGAAGACGAGGATGCCCAGGGTGGCGGTGAGACCTGCAGTGACGTCTCTGGGAACAGGCTCTTGGATGCCGTTTGAATAGGCGAGGACGACAGTGATGCATCCGACGACGACGAGGAAGAAGAGAGCGGGGACGACCTTGTTGGTGCAGTCTTTGACGGTTCCATGGAGGGGAGGCATCTCTCATTGATCGGGGTCTGAATTCATACAAATACCGAAAGAAACCCCGGAAAAGGGGGTTGAATTTGACAATAGGTATACAGCGCTATCATGACAGAATCCGGCGTGGCCTGGTGGCCAGGATCAACCGCTATTTAATTAAGTACGACGTGGTATGGATGTCTAGAATCCCATCTAGAACGGCCCGGTCTCTGCTTTCGTCTTCTCCTGGGCTCCTCCAAGTCCGCCTAGACGAGACCCGGAGAATCAAACAACGACTGTTTTGTACAGCATGAAAGGATTAAAAGACAACATAGCCAAGACCCGCTTCACTTCCGGTCAAGGGGAAGCGCTGAAGTGTTCTTCACTCCAACGCTAAGACATGTGCCCATAAAAGGTATATTACAAAACCTGAGGTATTCGCACATGGGCGACGTACCTCAAGATGGATCGCGTCCCTCTCCCCTGGGTCTGGAGCACATCAAAAACCATGGCCAGGAATGGGAGTCGGGTGAAGGAGAAGGCGAGTTGGGCGACGTGCAATGTCCTGGAAGTTGAACGGAGGTGCAGGATGGAATACGCCTCGCCCCGAAACCCGCATATTCCGCGACGGTAGTCGGGTTCGTAGGGTTAAGCCGGGGATGGGGGATATCCGGAAACCGGTAGAAGCAACCATACCAAAAGCGCGGCTGGGGGCTTCAGTATCATCGCTGCCTTCGTCCCAACCTGTCTCGGGCGGCGTCAGTCACTCGCCTGTCGAGGGCTGGTGTGCTTTTCTGCACTCCTCCTTCTCCCTCGTCAGGACCGGCGACCCCCTGCGTCGTCAGGACGAGCTCCCAGGATTTCATTCCCGCGCCCATACCGGGCCATAAATCCGTCGGGACGTACTCGCCGACGTCTTGCCGGAAGCCTTCTCGCTCCCGTCGGTCGGCTTCCACCAGCTTGTCCACGCTCTCCTTAGCCTTGCGCCAGATATGCTGGACCTTGTCCTCCACCCGCCGCCGCCTCTCCACCTCGAGTAGCAAGCTGTCGTAGGCCCCGGCGTAGCGCTCATAGAAGTCCCGGAGCTGATCCATCTCTATCAGCTTGTCCTGGATGTTCTGCCGCTCGTACGCCCACCGCTGCAGGAACTCGGCCTCCGCAGCCACGTAGCTCGCCAGGCGCGCGCCCACGTCCTCCAGCGCCCGGAGCGCTTTGACCGTGCCCAGGTACACCGCCCTGACGCGTGACGTCTGCTCCTCCAGGGCGGCGAAATCGGCCTCCGCGGCGCGCAGGCGTTCGCCGATTTCCCGAACCACGCCGTCCACCTCGGCCGCGTCGCTGACCACCACCGACAGCATATCGGCCCTGTCCTGCGACGTGATCGGTTCCAGGTTGGACATGTGGGTTTCTTGGTCCGCAATGACGCCGGATATGGATACGACATCGCCGCCGTCCCCGGTGCCAGCACCGCCACCGCCGCCGCCGCCCGTAGCGCCCCCGTGTGTTGTTGTCACCTCGGCCGCTCTGCGACGGGCGAGGTCTGCGCCGCCTTCCGTGGTCCGCACGGCCGTGACGCAGAGATCGAAGTGCTGGGTCAAGGATGTGAGGAGTTCGGCCATGCTATGGGAGTGTTCGACGAGGGACATGAAAAGTTCTGGGATGGGGTGGTGCGGAGTCGAGGCGGCGTCGGAGGAAGGGAGGGGCGATGAGACGATGAACTTTTTCAGCACGCGGAGGTCGTCGTCGAAGCGGAGCAGATCACCGTCAAACGATGTCTGGATGGCCTGGGATTGGAACGTCAGAAAAGACAGGGGCTTCAGAGTTGGGAGCCCAGAACGGAAAAAAAAGAAAGAAAGAAAGAAAGGAAAAAGAAACCCCCCCCCCCCCCCCCAAAAAAAAAAAGAAATGGATGGGTGCCTTTACCTGTAATTCACCGAGGCATGTCTTGAGAGCTTCCACCATGTCATACACGCTCCGCTCGTCGACAAAATCCATCAGATTCCTGGGTTCTTCCCCGGCTGGGCGAAAGACCGCCTCGACGTGCGTGTTACGGAGCATTTCCATTGTGGCCTGCAACCTCTCGTTGGCGGTGTCCATGGTTTTGACCACAGAGCCAAAGTCGCGTTTCCCGGCGTCGTAGGTCCGTTTCAACCCGCGGCGGATGCGCATCAGGACACCCATCTGCTTCACCATGGCGCGTCGTACGAACTGGGTTTGGGCACACAGGAGAGCGGCTTGTTCGTGCGACCGCCGAGCCCCCGTCGCCAGGTCGTTGGCGCGGAGCACATGCTGCATGGAGGAGAGGGAGCGCTTCGCTGCGAGGAGGTATTCTACCAGCGTCTCGACCGGTATGCTGTCGGTGGCGGAGGCGGAAGCGGAAGCGGAAGCGTAGGGGGGGTACGGAGGTTGCGACGGTGAGTCTCGGCCTGCTGAGGTCGATGACGCCACGCTACGGCTGCCGGGATGGTGGGGGGAGGACGCCATGTTGAATGGGGAGTCGGACAGGGACGGGATTGGGATTGGGTTCGATTGTGTGATGTTTGTCGAAGGACGGGATGTCGGCGAATTCGATAATTAACTATTGACTATTGACCTGGATGACGCATGATGGCTGACCAGGGGAGTAGGCAGAAGACAGCAAGAAAAGATGTTACATGTTTCAGGAGAGGAGAGGGAAATAGAAACAAGTGTGAAGAGGGATCATTAATCACATTATGGGGTTATGGGGTTGTAACCTTGATCTCGAAATAGTCCGTCAGACGGACAAACGCGGCAACGGGAAAGAGGAACGATGGGTTTGCGATAAGGGAGGTTCCCTTCTTATCTAAAGTAAGGTAAGGCGGGTCCCGAGTACAATGCTGTAATGAAATACCCCGTACCTGTCAGCTTGCGGAGTACGAATACAAGGACACGAACTAATGCTTAATTACCTGATCACAGGTGCACAATTAGGTACCTAGTACCGAATATTGGGAGCAGGCTAAGTAAGGGTACCTTATGAACCTTGGGAAGGTAAGTTACGAATACGTACCCACCTTGTCGTGTGACATATTCGAGACCCAGTCGGGAAACATGTGCCGCCTGGAAGCTGGGCTACTAATTGCATTGTAAGTGATATTGTCTCATACAGCGCATTCCCGCAGTGTCGCCTTTTGACAGAATCTCGTCTTTGAGGGCAACGGGGATGACAATCGTGAATGAGGAGCGGCAACAGGAGGATGAGCTCATCCAAGCCAAGCCCTGATCGACCCCGCCTGAATGGTTCTACGGAGACCTATTTACCTAATCAAAAAGCGCAGTCCGTGATACGATACCTACGCCATATTACGTGACGGGTGTTGCAACACAACCAACGGATGATGAAGGGAGGGCATGACCAATTGGCTGAAGAAACAAACAGTCGAGATACTCCTTACTTACATCTTCATCGCATCATGCTGGTCGAGAGAAGTATGTAATTTGTTTTACTTACATCTTGTCTGGAGACTCTCCAGCTGACTGGCTGCTCTCTTGGCGGTCATACAGTTACATGATATGTACTGTCCGAAGTGCCAAGGCCCCGGCGATGGCAGGTGTCGTACCCAACGCTACAACGTACCGTACCGTTGTACACCTGAGTCCCCGCAATCAAAATCCCAGACCATGAGTTAGCGCCCCACTAGTCCCTCTTGGCAGGTGTGATAACGCCATTTTCGCCCCAAAGCACTCAAAAGTCTCTTTTGCTGCCCTCATCGTCTTGAACACATCTCCTCCGCCCTCCGAACGCATATTAATGCTATAACCCCGGTTTCCATTGCTCGGAAATAGGTAGCGGAGCCTACCTTCCACCTCTGCCTCCAACCCTGTTTCGCACGAACACAAAAACAAACGACAGTCGCATGCGAATCATCAGCTCGGTACACACACCTTCGCCCACTTGACGGGACACGAGACCCGACCTTCCAACCCCATCATTGGGCCTCGTGCCACCGCCTTTCTATAAACCGGTACCACCCCCCATTTCCAGCCTCTTTCGCCATCCAGCAGTGTCGACGAGTTCCCCGCGATCTAGACTTTCGTCCTGCTACGACCAAGGAACGGGGTGCTCTGGTGATGCCGGTTCCTTTCAATTGTGTGCACGGCGATTTCATCCTTGCCGTCGAGTCAGCTTAGTACAAGATACAAGATACAGGATACTGCGGTGCTGTACAAAGTTACGGATACCTTCACCAGGACAGGACCGTCGCCCCTCGCGCCTCGACCGCCCATACAGACAGCGTCGCTGTACTGCCAAACGCGGCCCCGACGGAAAGCACACCATCGCTTGGTACTTCTCACCTCATCCTTCGTCCGAGACCTGTTTCATTACCCGCCCCCCTATTCTCTTGACCGCATCTCGACCGTCAAGGCACCCTGGTCGGCCCCCTTTCCGTCCAGCCCCGTCTCCGATTCATCGCTGGGCAAGACCAAGACGTCTCTTTGGACTGCCGCTCTGGTGCTCTGATTGCCATGACCACGTTCACTAAGTCTCCTATCACGTCGCCGCTCGTTCCGTCTACCTTTGCGCCGGATACCCACACGCCGTTCGCCAACCACCTCCAGAATGAGGCCGCCTTTCCTTTGGATACATCTCCCTCGTCCGCCCCTCGGTCGACTCTCGCGACCACTGCCACCACCGCCGCTACTGCCATAGAAACAGGCGACGGCAACCGCGACAGTGACCGTGACGGCGACGGCGACAGCGACGGCGACAGCGACGGTGACGGCGACGATGTGACGACCAACCGCCGCCCCTCACCACCACCACCACCACCACCACCACCACCACCACAACAACAACAACAACAACAACCTCCCTCCAAAGACGACCACTGCGACAGAAGGATACCGCACAAAGAGGACGATTTCAGGCTCGCCGCCAACATGGCCCCCAGCATCTACGGCAAGACCGTCACCCCGTTTCTGCGAGAGCATATTCCCGGATTATACGCCCCCATAGGCAAGCCCGAGACGCACGCCTCGCAAGAAATCAGGAAAGAGAGGGATCCCAACAGCAAGTTCTGTTACCGCCACCGGCCCGATGCTAAATGTCGGCGAGCTGCTGATGAGAAAAAGATGGTCAACATTCAACGGGTGAGTGTTCCCTATGTCTGTATCTGATGCTCCACCCGTCTGGCCCCTCGAGGCTGTCCTGGCAGGTTGCTGACCTCTTCACCCCCCTTCCCCAGGAACTCGAGAGACTCCCCGCGGCCGATCAACAGGCCATTACCCATGTATGGTCTCTTTTCTCGGCTGCCCCGGTGAAGCATCGCGACTTGATGTGAGTTGTCTTCCCTTTGCAAGCTGGAAGGCCAAAAAAAAGAAGGAAAAAGGAAAAAGGAAAAAAGGAAAAAAGGAAATAAAGAAAAGGAAAACACTGAAGCAAAGGCTAATCAAACACCGTCTCAGGCTTCAAGGTATCATCACGCAATGTTGCTTCCCCCAACTATCAACCGTCGCTCGCGAAGTCCAGGAACAACTGAAGATCGACTTCCTGACTGCCCTACCCGTCGAAATATCCTACAAAGTCCTCAGCTACCTGGACACCGTCTCCCTCTGCAAAGCTGCCCAGGTAAGTCGACGATGGCGCCATTTGGCCGACGCCGACGTCGTGTGGCATCACATGTGCGAGCAGCATATCGACCGCAAGTGCACCAAGTGCGGCTGGGGCTTGCCCTTGCTGGAGCGCCAGAAGCTACGCGATTGGAGGAGACAGCAGGAGCTGGCAAGGAAACGAAGGGACGAACGCTCACACGAGATCGTGGAGACGGTATTTTCCAATGGCACCAGGAAACGAGAGCTCGTGATCCGCGACGACAGCAGGAAACGCGCCTGTCTCGGCGGCGGCGGCGGCGGCGGCAGCGGCGATGCATCGGATGCCGATCGGAAGTCCCGGCCGTGGAAAAGCGTGTACCGGGAACGGTTCAAGGTCGGCTTCAACTGGAAGTACGGGCGGTGCGCTATCAAGACTTTCAAGGGGCACGAGAACGGGGTGACCTGCCTCCAGTTCGACGATCAGATCCTCGTCACGGGCTCGTACGATGCCAAAATCAAGATTTGGGACATCAACACGGGCAAGGAAATCCGGACCCTGACCGGCCACACGATGGGCATCCGAACCCTCAAGTTTGTCGACAACAAGCTCTTCAGCGGCAGCCTGGACAGCACGGTCAAGGTGTGGAACTGGCAGACGGGGGAGTGCATCAGCACGCTACGCGGCCACAGCGAGGGCGTCGTCTCCGTCGACTTTGACGGCAAGTGGCTTGCGTCGGGTTCCATCGACAAGACGATCAAGGTGTTCAACTTTGACAGCAAGGAAACGTTTTGCCTGCGCGGACACGACGACTGGGTCAACCACGTCCGGCTCGACCCGGAGTCGCAGGTCATTTTCTCCGTCTCCGACGATTGCACCATCAAGATGTGGGACTTGGAGAACAAGGTGTGCATCAGGACGCTCGAGGGCCACATGGGTCAGGTGCAGCAGGTGCTGCTCATGCCGGAGGAGTTCGAGCCCGACGAGGACACCCTCAGCCCGGACAACGGCGGCGACGCGGCTTCCGTCGCCAGTGCGCGGAGCAGCACCCCTTCGACCTATGCCTATGCCCATGCCGCCTCGACACTGGGTTCCTCCTTCCACGATCCCGTGTGCCGCTCCTCGGATGACGATCGGTCGGCGTACGGTCAGGCATTCGTCGACAATCCTTCGCGACCGCTACCTCCACGTTACATCCTCACGGCTGGCTTGGACAATACTATCAAGGTGCGTTCTTTCCCCCCTTTTTTTTTTTCTTTTTACCTTTTCTTCTTTTCTTGTCCTTCTCTTCCAGGTGTATCGTCCACGAGCTGACGAGCCCTTTAGCTGTGGTCCACGGCCACGGGCAAATGCCTGCGTACCATGTTCGGCCATGTTGAAGGCATCTGGGCTCTGGTGGGCGACTCTCTGCGCCTCGTGACGGGCGCGAACGACTCGATGGTCAAGGTCTGGGAACCGTGCTCTGGAAAGTGCGAGAGGACCTTTACGGGCCACACGGGGCCAGTCACGTGTGTCGGACTCAGCGATAGCCGCATGGCCAGCGGCAGCGAGGATGGCGAGGTGCGTCTTTATAGCTTCGAAGCGGATGATCCGCTGCTTGAGGAGTGCGGCACTCCTGCGTGAGGAGGGCCAACCAAACTTGAGGCTTCTGCGCTGCGATGCTCATTGAGGCGTTTTTTTCGGGAGTTGGGGTTCTTTCGGGAAGAGGGATAGGGAGGCGCTGGATGGCGTCCAATTTTTATTATTTCTCTTTTTCTTTTTTTATTATTCTTCTTCTTTCTTGCCTGGGGGTTTATTTATGCCATGATTTCTCGCCCAAAACACCAGCTACATGGGAACTCAATTGTTGGTGACCAAAAATAGACATGACATGTTCCTTTCACAGGGGGTCCGGGCATCGGATTGGATACGTTGTATGTATATCTCGGTTAAGGGTGGGATATACCTCGACGCCTGAAATATATGAAGTGGAGTTGACATGTCGAAGGGATTCGTACTACGCGTACGGATACACACGATGGGATTTGCAAAGTCGACGCTAGCCGACCTCTGCCGAGCAGATCTACTTTACTCATTAGTATCGTAAATTCACATGTTAATGATTGACGAGACTTTACTGCGTCCGTACCAGCAACGGGAGTCATCCATCAGACGGACGACCGCTGAGGTACCTAAGGTAGGTAGGGTACCTTACAAAAGCGACAACTCAGTCAATTGGACTCCGATTACCTTATGGAGGAGGAACTCATACCAGGGTGACTCAGCAGTTTGGTACCCCTCTGGAGTCTGGAGTTTACAAAGTACTCCAATCCGTACCTCGGCAAAGCTGGCAAATCAGGGGTCCGAGCAGGTTGCGAAAACGCTCGGACTGCGACCCCAAAACTCGGTTGGCGGTCGGCAACTCTCTTCGCTGTACCAGGTACAGGTACAGGTACAGGTACCTACTGCCCAGAACGCCCTGCCCCGCAACGACGTCACCTGGAAATCACAAGCCAGGACAGCAGTTGAGCACTCGGATCCAGATGTTAGTGTACAGATACAGAAAACAACAACAACGGGAGCACTACGTACTCCGAACGGAATATAAGATTATGTTATCGAATGCTTCCGTTAAAAGCATGTGCTGATACCTACCTTAATGGCGTGCGGGACGTTCCCTTCCATTTAAACTTTGTCTAACCGTAATCTTATCTCCATTGATCTAGCCATCTAGGTAAGGTACTTAACTTATAAGGGTCAAGTCAGTACGCGTAGAGGTTTTGCTGCTGAACTACAAGAACTACCGTATTAGTCGGCAAATCGATTCGCCTCCATCCAGCTTCCACGCATGCTGCCGAAGTTCCGCTACGCCGAGCGCGGGGGGGCCAATAGGGATCATCGCCGGCATCGATCGCCTCTTCTCAATCTCTCCTACGTACTTTGGTACGAATACCTCGAAGGGTCTCGGGACACTTCGTCATACAGACTCATACCCCCCTCTACTCCACATGCCAGACGTCTCTCTGCCCTGTCTTGTCTCCAAATCCCGGGGAGCCGAAAGCGGCGATCACGTTTTTATGTTTCCTCTTAGTCGGACTTGGGGTTGGATTTTGTGCCGCGGGTGAAAGGACGCCCACCCCGGCGGCGGAGCTCCCATCAGCTGCCCACTAGCCCCGTCAACCAGAGCTCGGGGAATCTCGTGTCCTTGACTCATGCTGGAAGGACGCCCCTCGTGCCAATATGCCTAGCGAACCTGGCTAACATAGCGTCCTTATAACCGTGGCTTTGAACTGGTCAACACCGAGGAATTCCCCCTGGTGGCTTTGTATTTTCGCGTGACGTGATATTCTCCTTTTTCTCTTTTTTCCCCTTCACTCTTCCTCTCTCGCACATCTCTCTCTAGCTCAATGACATTCCCTCACTCCCTCTAAACCACTTCTACGGCCTTGACTGCTGTTCGAATTACGACTCCTCTTGGATCTCGAAAAGAATAGGAAGCGTAACGTGCGCAGCTGAACCGAGAGTGGACTTGCGCCGCAAAGCCTTATTGATACATCATAATACGAGGATGGCGTCCAAGGTGAAACAGGACGGCAAGACGCCGCCTTCTGCGGCGACGAACCTCATCGGTGCGCCTTAATCATGGCCCGTTTGGCCCGTTTGGCCCGTTTCCCCCACCCCCCACAAGACCTCCTTGCAGCTGACAATGTTCCTTTGTAGCTGGCGGCGGTGCCGGTATGATGGAGGCGCTTGCTTGCCACCCCCTTGGTGAGTAGCCCTGCCTGTCGAGTCCTGTGCGCATCCAATCCCTGCGGCCCGCCCATGCGACTGACACATGATAATTGCGCTCCAGACACGATCAAGGTGCGCATGCAGCTATCACGCCGTTCGAGGACAGCAGGCGGCCCCTCACGAGGCTTTATCCGGACCGGCGTGGAAATCGTAAAAAAGGAGACGCCTCTTGCCCTGTACAAGGGTCTCGGCGCCGTATTAACGGGCATCGTCCCTAAGATGGCGATTCGGTTCACCAGCTTCGAGGCGTACAAGCAGATGCTGGCGGACAAGAGCACAGGCGTCGTGAGCGGCAAGGCCACCTTCTTAGGCAAGTCCCGACTCCCGCCGGCCGCCGGCCTCATTTTCCGGCCGGTCCTGAGAGGCCGAGCCGAGCCGAGCCCCGTGAAGAGAGCTTTACCCAACTGACCATTGAAACCTGTTGGGCCCGAACAGCCGGACTCGCCGCCGGCATCACCGAAGCCGTCGCCGTCGTGACGCCGATGGAAGTCATCAAGATCCGCCTCCAGGCGCAACACCACTCCATGGCCGACCCGCTCGACGTGCCCAAGTACCGCAACGCCGCGCACGCGCTCTACACCGTCGTCAAGGAGGAGGGCTTCGGCGCGCTGTACCGCGGCGTCAGCTTGACGGCGCTGCGGCAGGGCACCAACCAGGCCGTCAACTTCACGGCCTACAGCTACTTCAAGGAGGCCCTGAAGAGGTGGCAGCCCGAATACGACGGGGGCAACTTGCCCAGCTGGCAGACGACGCTCATCGGACTGGTCAGCGGTGCCATGGGACCGCTTAGCAATGCGCCTATCGATACCATCAAGACGCGCTTGCAGAGGACACCGGCGGAGCCGGGAAGCAGTGCTTGGAGCCGGATTGCTAAGATCTCTGGCGATATGTTCAAGTAGGCTATGAACCCCTCACCCTCACCCTCACCCTCTTTTCCTTTTTTTTCTTCTTTCTTTTTTCTTTTCTCCTCCCCTCCTATAGAGCGATGCAGCTCTGAACCGAGTGACTGACCCGAAACAAACAGGCAAGAGGGCTTCCACGCTTTCTACAAGGGCATCACACCTCGCGTGATGCGTGTGGCCCCCGGCCAGGCCGTCACCTTCACAGTATACGAGTACATCAGGGAACGGCTCGAGAAGAGCGACTTTTCTTTTACGGGAGGCAAGTACGAGGAGTAGTAGTTGAGGTTGAGGTTGAGGTTGAGGTTGAGGTTGAGGTTGAGGTTGAGGTTGAGGTGCCGGGACTTGGGCTGAGCTAGTCGAACGGCAAAGCTGGAGGGTCAAGGGGACGATCGGCAGTCTGACGTTGAGAGAGCGGCGCCTTTTTTTCTTTTTTTTTTTCTTCTTCTTTCGGGATACCATGATCTAATCGCGTTTTTTTCCACTTTTTAGTTTCGAAGACACAAGAGGCTAGTGTGGAGGGATCGAAGGAGAAGATACTATGATTGTGATGTGTTTTTTTAACCCACAAGGAGTATCTGTTGGATTCTTTCATTGGAAAAGGGGGCAAACTTGGGGAGGTTTTGTGCCTTCACCAATGCATCTCGTCGGGCATTGGGGGATAAATAAAAAAGAAGACGGTGGCTAGCTTCGTTCGTTCGATTCGAAAGGAAGGGCTTGTTTGCATGTAAAGAGACAGCATATATTTCTGTGTACCCTGTATGTAATGCTTAGACCAAGCGCCCGCACATATTTAGCCTGCTTGGCTGTTCGATTCCGCATTCCTCGTTCCTCGTTCCTCACCGACCGGGTCGCTTCGGCCGTCTGAATGCCTGTCGAGCCTCGACCTTGGGATGCAGTTCGGCATGGACCAAGTCTTCGGTGATTTCGCTTGGCTCCTCAACCTCGAACTTCTTGGCCAGGTCTAGCCCCGCGTCGTCGGTGGCGACGGAGAGAACGGCCCGTTTCATCAGGGGATACAGCATGCGGGTTTTGATGGCCTTGTTACCCGGGGTGATGGGGCAGGTGTAGAAGAAGAGCATGGGCGACGAGGTGTCACCGTTGTGGCTGTGCGAGTACCGGAAAAAGGTGAAGCGAGGTTCGGTGGGGGAGATGGTCTGGGCCAGCTCGGAGATGGATGTCGGGACTTCGGTAGAGGGGACGAGCTCGACGACTTCGGTGTCGGGGTTGATTTTCTACAAAGTGACGGCGCGTTAGCAATCCGCGCGGGACAAAGCGCCGGAGGGAAAAGGAAGAGATTGGGCCGCATTACAAGCATAGTCAACACCCGGCCTCCTTCTTGCGCAGCCTCCTTCATCGCCGCGATGACATCCTCGGTAAGGGGCATGGAGAGGCTCTTGCTCAGATGGATCTCGCGGACGCCCGTGCCGGAACCAGCCTCCTGTTCGGCCCTCTTGACGGCTCCCAGGCTTTTCTCCTCCTCGGTGAGCGGGGCGTCGAGGTCGTTGTGGGCATCGTGCTTGGCGAAGCCGGACGGGCTGAGTTCCCCGGGCGTCGTGGCGAAGATGGTCTCGCGGAAGTGCTCGGTGCCGAGTTCGCGGGTCAGGGTCAGACGGGTCGATGCGAACAGCATCTTCTGGCGCACTTTCGCGGCATCGGGGACGTAGGTGACGGCGACGAGGCGCGGTATCGTGTCGTAGCGGCGGAGGATGATGTATAGGGCTTCATTGGGCGTGAGGTGCTGCGCGAGGGAGGTGAGGTTGTCGGTGAAGGAGGCGGAAGGGGAGACGCGAGGGAGGAACTCGAGGGGTTGAAGGGTTTCGGATTGGATGGTGGCGAGAAGGCCGAAGTGGGTGTCGGAGGACAGGAGGCTGTTGAATCGAGAGTGTAGTTCGTCGGACACTGGAGGGCGTGGAGCCGGGGATCAGCTCAGTGCATGTGGGTGACGACCCCGACGAGTCGACGACTGGGCACTAAAGGGGGGATCCTGGTGGGCTTACCTGAGATACCGGACTGCATTTTGGAGGGAGCGGGGTTGACGAACCAGCCGCAAAGTCGAGACTATTCGGGAGTATCTCAGTCGAGGGTCATGCGCAAGCTTTACCTACTTCGTCTTGGTTGGTAGTGGACATGACGTTGTCGTCAGCAGGAGGAGGCGGAGGAGGAGGTGGAGGAGGAGGTGGAGGAGGAGGTGGAGGTACAGCGAGTTTCACGTTCCGCGGCTCCAAGTTCCGCCGCGGCTCCGGTCATGGCGGGGTACCCGCGCGGCAGGGGATGTCGGGGTCCGTGCACTTCAGTTACCTGTCCTGTGGAACGGCGCAACGCTCTCCAACGGCGATAATAGGCTCGTGACCCGGCGCGCCGACATCCTGTACTCTGCGGTTTTATTTTAAAAAATTGAAAATATATTCAGCCTAACCGTAAGTCGAGACCCAAGAACATTCTATATAACGATAAGAACCATGTAGGACGACCATGATACTGTATACAGTGATACTATAAGGAACTTCGAAGGGCAGGGGCCGCAGGGCGACAAAGGCTTTCATTATCGCAAAGACAGAAGACGGGTCGCCTAGTGAGTCATGACCCCCTTTTCCCTTTTCAGCGATCTGTTAATACAAACAACCTGGAACATTGGGTGACGTAACAATCATCGCAGGAGTGACAAGACCATGTCAGTCTTACTTTGTACTCGGTGGTCATAAAGTATTCACTGCATTCCCTTAGTTAAATACTACTGTCTTACTATTATTCAGGAATACACGCCCCTCAGCCGTCCACTTCACCGCGGCCGCGAGAACCTGGCTCTCAATGTTCGAGCCTTCCTCAACAAGCTGCTTCGGGTCCATGCTGTGGTCCACGCGACCGACGCGCTGCTCAATGATCGGGCCCTCATCCAGGTCGGCGGTGACGAAGTGGGCGGTGGCGCCAATGATCTTGACACCACGATCGTAGGCCTGATGGTAGGGCTTCGCGCCCTTGAACGAGGGCAGGAAGCTGTGGTGAATGTTGATGATGCGGCCGGACATGGCCTCGCACAGGCGCGGCGAGAGGACCTGCATGTAGCGCGCCAGGACGACCAGCTCGATGTCGCGCTCCTTGATGAGGTCGAGGATCTGCTGCTCCTGCTCGGCCTTGGTGTCCTTGGTGACGGGCAGGTGGCGGAACTCGATGCCGTAGTTGGCGGCGAGCTGCTGGAAGTCCGGGTGGTTGGAGACGATGAGGGGCACCTCGATGTTGAGCTGGCCGGACTTGACGCGGAAGAGGAGGTCGTTGAGGCAGTGGCCGATCTTGGAGACCATGATCAGGACGCGCAGCTTCTTGTGCACGGGGCGGATGGTGTAGTCCATCTTGAGGTGGGACGCCAGTTCGGCGAACGGCGCGTTCAGGTGGTCGGTCGACTCAGACTCGGTCGGGCCGAAGTGGACACGCATGAAGAAGCGTTCCGAGACGGGGTCGGAGAATTGCTGGAGGTCGAGGATGTTGATGTTCTGCGCCGCGAAGACGCCGGTTACCGCGTGGACGATGCCCGGCTTGTCGGGGCATGATAGTGTGAGTATGTGATCATTGGCCATTTTGAACAGGAGCTCCGTGAATCCGTGATAGTGCGTGATGACACTGATGAGAGGGGAGAAATTTTTGGCACTCGGGAGTCATTGGTCTCAAATCTCCAGTCGGGGGTGGTGGAGTACTGGAGACTTAGGGTCGTCCTTTGTCCAATAACTCATGGTTACCTTGGGTACCTCGGGGGTTCGGCGTGTTACGGAGTACAGAGTATGGAGTAGTAAGTACGGGTTGACAGCAGTTGTAATGACTAATTTGGTACAGATTCGAGTATCATGACGCGGGGAATACCTGGTCCATAAGTATTACCCTAGGTCGAATTAAGCTACACCCAAGAAGTGCGAGAGATGTCTAATTGACTTGAGCTCCAATGCGAGTCCAATTTGTTACAAGGAACTCACGGGTGGTACATACACGTGTAGAACCCATATAAATGCATGTGACATAGAGCGGAGACGCTGAGCTTGGCTTCACATTGGCCTTCTTGGTCCTGGTGTTAGTTGTGCTGATCAGTGATCAGCGACTGTAAATATGCGATTTCTTCAATTATAATTCAACTTCATTCCCTTGAAATGGGAGACGACTCACTAATATAGGCCGCTGAACTCGCTTCTTGGTTGCATTGGCCATTGGGTTAGACCAACTTTGGGTATCTTCCTTCAGCGCATCCATGTCATGTCTGTTGTGCGCCTTCCTCTTCGGAACGTTCAACGAACCGCCGTCTTCGGCAGGTAACGTTGGCTTATCTCTGAAGCTGGCCTTCAAACAGCAGCGATGCGAGCTAACCACCAATAAGCCTCATAAACTCGAGACCCCCTTATGCAGTGTTTCTTCAGCGCGAGTAAACCCATCTTCAAGTTCCCCGGCTTCCAAGTTCCGGCTTCCCCCAAGCATTCACTAATCACTATCAAGTCTGTTCCATTCCACCTCCCCCAACTCGTCGTGGTGGCCCGTGGGGGGTCAGAAAGAACGCTTCACTTCGATCATTGAGGAAATGCCAGTCGCAGACTCGCAGCGTCGCTGTCTCTGATAAACATGCCGCCCGAAGCATGCCATCAGTGATCAGTCTTCGGCGCATAGTCCAAACCGGGGAGGTAGATAATTCATAACTTACACATTTGTCAACATACGCCGCAGCACGTTGCACACCTGCGACTATTCGTGCCCAGAGGTTGCATCAGCATATAAATGTGAACTTCGAAGAACACTGTCCTGCCTGAACAGGAAGCGGGCGAGATGGCCGCGAGACGGGAAACTTGGTGGTTAACGCGGGTATCTGGGGGGGTCCGGGGAGTAAATGTCGATCAGCTAACTTCTTCGAGCCCCTGAGTCCTGAGTCCTGACCCCTTGACGCCCCTGTCGGTTCTGGTGAGACGCTGATTACCAATTACCACCGGAGTCTTCAGTGTTCACCCCTCATCACGGGCTACAGACCTGCAGGGCCATTAACCCATGGACTCGGCCGACCCTGTATTCGTCAAGACACGGGACGTGACACGCGGAACCCGGCGGCTTCATGTTTTCTTCTCACACAACTGCCAAGATGATTTCGGCCATTTTCGTTGGCTGAAATCAATCTCAGACTCCCCAGACTGGAGATAATCGGCCATCGAATGCACCTCATAAGCCGCAGCATGAAGTGGGACCTTGACTGTGGGACTTTGGGAGCACCGTACCATGCAGGCCTACGCAAGTGGCGCCTTTTCCATCTCGGGAAGGAGATCAAGAAGATTATAGATAGGAGCCGCCAACAGCCTAAAACACCAAACATGATCTTTGGGATCTTTGGTGCTTCGAATCCCCTCAACATCCCTGGGTCCATCCCGGCAGGGCCGGCACTTGTACACTGGAGGGCTATTATCCTTCCAATCAGGACCCCAAGACTATGAAACGGGGGTCTCGTGCCTAATAACTTACAAGTGCCGGCTCCCGAGACCGAGGATGGGAGAATATGCTCCCATGAGTCCCGTCTTGATCGGGGGACCAATAGAATGGTGAACCCTAACCCATGAAGTGCCCACCAAGGCTCAAGCTCTGCCCGAATAGTACATGTACTTATTTGTGATCCTATTGTGATCGTAATTTGCGGGAATTGACAGACGCCTCGTACTCCTTGTTCCATAAGGTCCAGTCGATGCAAGTAAGTCCTGAGTTCTTCACCTCACCCCTCACCTCACCCCTCACCTTTGACTCTGCTGCTGCGTACATGTAGCTTAGGCCATTCTCTGGCCGGATGCGCTGGAAAGCGCTAGTTGCCACATACCCCTGACTCCCTGAGCATGCATTATCGTGGGGGTTGCAAGTTGCAACTTGCTCTCTATGACCGATGCTTCATCACACGCGCACACTGACACACACACACACACCTGAGCCGCTGACCTTCCGTTGATTCTTCACCCTCTTGCTTGTGGAATGGCCTTCCTTATTCGGTTCTGGTCTGCCACACCAGCGATTCTCGCCAAGATCACAGGAAGTTCTCTGGCAGAGATGGTTGAAGATCGACGATCATCACGGATATCGGCTTCGTGGATTTCATGCTGGGACAACTATTTAAAGGGGCTGGCCTCACGCTCCGAGGAAGATCTTCTAGCCATCATCAGCAGCCATCGGAGCTTAGGACTAAAGAACAACTCCAAATCCATCGACTCCTTCTCTTATACCGGGATCCCCTGCCGTGCTTATTTCGACCATCATGAAGTTCCTCGCCAGCGTTTCCTTCCTTGCGGCTCTTGCCAGCGCCGCTGTGGTTGACATCACCAGGCGTGAGACTGAGAGCCCGCTTGAGGTCAAGATTGAGCTCTCGGGCAACAGCGCCGTCAGGGCCAGCATCACAAACACCGGCAGCTCCGCCATCAAAGTCCTCAAGACGGGCTCTATCCTCGATACCGTTGAAGTTGAGAAGTCGCAGGTTTTCCTCGGCAGTATGTGTTCCTTGAACTATGTCCTCTCCCAGAGTAGCACCTGGTGCTACCTCCTACTGGGCATATACGGTTATTACGGCATACTAACTTGTCGTAGACGAGAAGATCGCCTTCGATGGTGTCCGTCTCATGGTCGACACCGCGGCCCTGACCGAGGAGTCCTTCCGCCTTATCTCCGCCGGCGAGACCGTCGAGGTTGAGTGGGACGTCGCCATCGGCCACGACCTGAGCGCCGGCGGCGACTTCGACTTCACCACGGCCGGCGCCCTCTCCTACGCCGAGGAAGACTCGACCGAGATCGCCGGCGTGGTTCCCTACAGCTCCAACGTGCTGCACGCCCACGTCGACGGCGAAGCCGCGGCCATGGTCCGCCGCGAATTCCACGACATGCTCGAGAAGCGCTTCGCCGTCCAGAGCGACTGCTCCGGCACCCAGCGCACGGCGACCGTCAACGCCATCAGCGCGTGCCGCAGCCTCGCCGTGACGGCCGCCTCCTGGGCCAGCTCCGGCTCGGCCGCCAAGATGAACGAGTTCTTCAAGTCGTCCACCTCGGCCACCCGCAGCACCGTCGTCGGCGTCTTCAACCGCATCGCCTCCGAGTGCGGCAGCACCACCTCCGGCGCCCGCCAGCACTGCCGCGACATCTACCCCGGCGGCGCCTGCTCGAACGGCGTCGTCGCCTACGCCGTCCCCGCCCAGAACTACGTCGTCAACTGCCCTTACTACTTCACCTTCCCGGCCCGCTCTGGCAGCTGCTACGGCATCTCCCACGCCAGCACCACCCTGCACGAGGCTACCCACCTTCGCCACGTTGCCGGCACTACCGATTACTGCTATGGCTACAGCTGCGTCCAGCGCTTGAGCACCGCGCAGAACCTGAACAATGCTGACACCTACGCCCTGTATGCCCAGTGTAAGTTCTCCGTTCTCCGTTCTCCATTCTCCATTGGCTTCAGGCTCCGTAACTAACAATGTCATAGCTATCTACGCTGGTTGCTAAAGGAGATGATGAGAGTCACCTCGTTGCTATTCTCTCAGCATAGTTTAGCGAGCGGTCAGACCATAGTGGATTAGCATTAGCATGTTAGACGTTAGCGGCCAATCTTTTCCAGTCCACTCCTGAGTCCTCCGACAGGTAGTTACAACTTACAAATACAGTAACAGACAACTGTCTTATGACTTATGACTTTGAAACTTCAAGTTCCCATTGTTGTCTTCTCTAACTTGATGTTGTGACTCTTGTTATTTAAGTTTGCCTTTGGTTACTAGTTGACACGGAAAAGGGGGACTACGGAGTGATAAAGGACTAAGGGGCTTCGAGGCACTTTACACCGACTGGCAACGTGTATGTCTATGACTTCACCAAAATAAGGAGGAGGAACTGAATTTGACCCTGGTAGAACCGTAGAAAACGTGTATCGAGTGCACTCAGTGCAGCAATACAACGATAGATTAGACGTTGTCTGACAGTCTGACTTGTCCACCAAGTTATGCTGTTATATTGCGCAACTTCTGTAAATATAGACGGGGCCAGGAATTCAGGGGTAGTTTCGGTCTAAGACGAGAGATCCTCGGGTTAACAAGCCGTAAGTAACTTTCAACATTCCAAAAGCTTGCCAAGTAGATATACACCGAAGGTGTGTACGTAATATGCCGTTACTCAGCGGTCATTCGTCAGTCTAGGGCCAGGGCATTGTTTAGCCGAATCTCGTTCTCGGTGTGATGGATCTCAAGATCACATGGGAAGTCGGAAAACACGGTGCGTCCAAGATGAGTGTGGAAAAGGCGAAGAAGGCTCCCCAGGATGCCCACCTCCTATCTACTGAGCAGCCACCTGCCGTCCCGTCGGGGCTCCTGTTACCACCCCTCTGTACGTACCCGACGGTCCCGACGGTCCCGACCGACCCGGCCCCGACGCCGCCCGGCCCGTCCCCGCCATTGTTTCCGACTCCGGACCCAGTACTGGCCCCGAACCCAGCGGCATCCACGTGCACCGACTTGAACGACGAGCCCCGACCCCCCCGACCCGTCGCCATCGACGACAACCCCGCCATTCACCTCCCCGGCTGGCGAAGATGGGTCGCCCTTTTCACCGTCTGTTGGATGACCCTGCCCATGAACTTCGCCACGTCGTCCATCCTCGCCGCCGCCCCTGAAGTCGCCGCCGAGTTCTCCATTCCCGCAACCACCATCAGCGTCGCCAATGCGGGCGTCTTCCTCGCCATGGCTGCCTCGCCGTTGATCTGGGTACCCGTTGCCCGCCTCTTGGGCCGTCGTCTCGCCTACCTGTCTGCCGCCTGTGTTCTCGGCCTCTGCTCCATCGGGTCGGCCCTGGCCCCGAACATGGCCACTTTCACGGCCATTTGGGTCATCGGTGGTACTATCGGTGTTGTGTTTCTGGTCTACGGGCAGACGATTCTCTCAGATCTTTTCGAACCAGTGCGTTTAGCTGTCATCCGTGTCTTAATGCGTGCGACTTTGGGAGCATTCGCTGATCTATTTGACTATATCGCCTGCCTTCGCAGACTATCCGAGGGACTGCCGTGGGGTTCTTCCTGGGTACCTGTGTGAGCGGCAACGGCATTGGTACAGCATCATCCTTTATTTTCATATTTTCCCGCCACCCGCCCGGTGGCCGTGCTTCTTTTCGACTACGAGCTGACTCTGTCTCCCGGTAGCACCGTTGACTGGCGGCATTATCTCAGCGTATACCAGCTGGCGGGTCATCTTTGGCGTCCAAGCTGGTATGACGCTCATAGGGCTGATCCTCGGGTGGTTCTTCGTCCCGCACGACATCGTTGCCGAGAAAGACCAGGAACAGTCCGAGGAGACGGCGAAACGCCTGCTGCGAGTCTTCAGCCCGCTCCCCGTCTTCAGGGTCATGAGACACCCCAATATTCTCTTAGCCGTAAGCCCAACCCTCAAGCTTTCCCATGCAAACATGAACGTGAACACGACGCACAGTCATCGCACCGCGATCCTTTAGGCCCTGACACCCCATATCACAGAACATCTCCTGCGGTCTGCTAGCCTTCAACCAGTACGGGATGCTCAGCTCCATCCGCCCCGCCATCAACGAACGGTTCAACTTGACCACGCCACTGACCAGCGGTCTCTTCTACCTGGCGCCCGGTGTCGGGTTTGTCCTCGGCGGCACCATCGGCGGCAGGATATCCGACCATACCGTCAAGCGGTACATCAAGAGGCGGAACGGTCTCCGACTACCGCGCGACCGGCTGCGGTCCGGTTTCGCATCCATGTTCGTCATCTTGCCCCTCGGAACGCTGGTGCTGGGCTGGAGCCTTGAACAGCGCCTGGGCGGCATGGTTCTCCCCGCGGCGAGTGCTTTCGTTGCCGGTGTGGGCCTCATGTCTTCGTTTAGCGGGCTTAATACCTTCTCTGCAGGTGAGTTGGGGGGAGAAGAAACTCCTGAGCCTCCCTCGTAGACGTGGATTATGCTGATTTATTCGGGCCGTTGAGAGGTGTTCCCGCAGAGCAAAACGGAGGTCATCAGCAGCAAGTACTTCGTGCAATACATGTTCTCGGCCTCGACCATAGCGAGTCGCATGTCGACCATTCAGACCATGCGGACTGGTTGGGCCTTTACTTTGAGTATGTTTTAATGGTTGAGACTCTGGAAGCATGGAAAGCTCGCCCACTAACAAAGTGTTAGCTGCTGCTGTTGGACTACTGGCCGGCGTCATCGTGGTTTTCATCACACGATACGAACCAAAGACTGAGAAGCTGCTGAGAGAGAATAGATAAGGGGGATTCCCGTTCATGTTTATTTTGGAATCATTGCCGGCATTGCTTTGGTTTCATGAATTGCCACTTTAGATCCAAAGTCTTAGAGATATAGACTAGGCTTAACGATACCCCCCCTGAAGAATACCCGGCCTGCAAGGGTAATGTACGTAGCAGAACATCATGCAGTCTTAGACAATCATAGGAATCGGAGGAGTTTACGGGTCACTCCAATCTAGACATAGCTCAACCCAGCCAATAATTTGGAGTCCAGTTAACCTAGGATAATAGCATTAGTTCAACCGACCTCAGACTTGAACTGAGGAAGACTCAAAAGTGGAACATTGAACTCACATAGGTAGAGTCAATCTCCTTCAAGCTCTCCAAGCCGAGATTCCCCGCGTCAACAAGCAGTTCCCTCTTCAACATCTCCGTGACCCTCTCGACGCCCTCGGTGCCGTAGACGTTGGCGAACATATACGGCCAGCCGATTCCCACAGCACGGACACCGAGAGCGAGCAGCTTGAGGATGTCGCCCCCGTAGCGGACGCCACCGTCGGCCCAGATCTCGACCTGGTCCAGTAGTTCCGGGGCTTCACGGTGGATCTCGAGCAGGATCTCCAGCGCCGACGGGCTGCCGTCCAGGTTGCGGCCGCCGTGGTTGGAGATGACGATGGCCGGGGCGCCGTGCTCGACGGCTTTCTTGGCCGTTTCCACGCCGGTCACGCCCTTGAGCACGATGGGGAGGGAGGTGACGTCTTTGAGCTGGTCGTAGTAGTCCCACTGAGTCTGTCAGTCGATGCTGTGCCACCATGCCTGGGAGATGATGGAGAAACAGAGCACCTACGGTCAGGCGGGTGAGTTGAGTGTTCCTGTATCTCACATGTCAGTGTATGTTGGTCAGAGAGAAGCGAGGGGCAGTGATAGGCCGGAAGAGATTGAGGGGATCGTACGCAGAGCCAACGCCAAACCGGACAGCACGTTGTCTGTTGCTGCCGGCGGACGAGTCAATTGTGAGAACCAGCGCATCAGCCCCCGCGTTCTCAATGCGACGGATGGTTTCGGTGTCTTCAGTGATGTTGGCGTTCAAGTAAAGCTGCGGGAAACGGGTCACTTTAGCTGCCGGTCGAGACATACAGAAGGGGGACAGGTGATTCGAAGCCTATGTGTTTATGAATCACGCCCGAGAATGACCGGCTCACCTGCTGGAAAATGATCTGGCCCTCCTCCTTGGCGGCGAAAATCTCCTCGGCTGTGTAGCTAGAGTACGCAGAGGGCTTTTCACGGCGTTAGTCTGGACCAATCCAGTGACCGATTGTCGGAACATGCAGTGCTTATACGTTGCCACAGGACTAGCACCAGACTTATATATAGATAGGGGGATTATAGTTAGGTTAGACCGTTAGAGATATAACGCGTCGAGGTCAAGTAAGCTGGTTAGCTTAGAAGTCAGCTTAGATCTAGTAAGCTAGTTAGCTTAGGAACTAGCTTACGCCTGAACTTAGTCCTAAGGAGGCCTCTCGCTACCAATTTAGTTAGAAGACCTTAGGTAGGTATAAAAAGGGGAGTGCCTTTTATAGTTCCTAGAGTCTTAGGAGGACTTAACGAATAATCTTATCACGATACCCCCTTTTTAGCTCCTACTAGTCCCTAGGTGATCTTATATCATCTAGTAGTCGCCTATTACTCCTTATAGTATACTTATAATATTTTATTCGTTCTCCCCTTTTATACGAGTGTAACAACCGATAGGAATTATAACGACTAGTCTTTAGCAGAATATTAGGAGACCACTATACCTTAACGCCCTAATCCGCTAATTCCCCCTCCTACAGGACCTATAGACGATAACGACGAAGAATCCTCTTCCCTTTTACCCCCTCCTTACTCCGACGGTGCCCCTAACCCTAATACTCCTAATCCTAAAGGATAAAGGGACTACCGTGTAACACGACGTGCTTACTTAGACCTTTAGAGTCTCCCTACGATAAACCTCTAAGATACCGAACTTATAGCGGAGACCCGATATCTTAAACTATATCTTAAGAGAAAGAAGAAA
The DNA here is from genome assembly GCF_003711515.1 of Sodiomyces alkalinus F11. NCBI lineage: Eukaryota > Fungi > Ascomycota > Sordariomycetes > Glomerellales > Plectosphaerellaceae > Sodiomyces > Sodiomyces alkalinus. The sequence goes on along the minus strand of NW_021167080.1, from coordinate 3,258,841 downwards.
GAACGCCGACTCGAACTTCTACGTAGCGGTGTCGACCCCGATACCGTTACCCCTATAACCTCCTAAGAGCCCTCCTAGTCCTCTTTAGGTGCACCCGCGTAGGGTAATAAGGTAATTAAAATTAATATAGATATCCTTAAGTAGGATAGAGTGTCTTACGACGGATATCTTATATTCGTCGAAGATATTAAGTCCCGGATCGCTATAAACCCTAATTATTTTCGCACCGAATTACCTAAAATCTTCTACGCCTTTAATAATCTCCTATTAACTACTAAATCACTATAGCGTTAGTATTAGAGGACTACCTTCGGATATAAATCGTGAAGGAGGAGTTACTTAGGAAGATATAAAAAAGTTCCTCGCTAGTCTATTAGTTAACGATAATACCCGGAAAATATCTATCACGGAATAACCATTCTCCGACCGTATACGGCAGAAACTAGACTAGTCTTACGATAAATTCCTAGACTTTATAAATAGGCTCTTTACGGAAGTTCCTATTATTCTTAACGATAAAATTCGTATATAGTTAATTCTTAATAAATTACGAAAGCCCCTTAGGGACCGGATCCGTGCTAGAGGATTACCGAAGTTAGTTAAAGAGCTCTATATAGCCGCCTACTAGGCCTAGGTTACCTTAATCCAGGATACTAAGGATAATAACTAGCCTCGCTTTTCTCTATATACCTATTAGCGGGCTAAGCGTAACGATAAGCGGAAGAGATAGTTAAGCCCTTTACGTGGTCGTAACCAGAATAACACTAAGGGTATTAAAGGATAAGAAGAGAATATATCGGATAAACCCCCGAAGAACCCCCGGACTAGCCTACTACCCCCTATTAAGGAAATCGAGTATTTTTATTATTACGAGAAAGGCTATTATCGCTCCTCGTGCCCTAAAGACCCTAGGAAGATAAATTAGAATACTAATAGGCCTTAGAATACTAATAAGACGCCTAGTACTAATGCCGTACTAATAGATCCTAAGAGAAATATAATAGTAGGTCAAGTATAGGTTATGCCTTCCGAGGAATCCTTATACTAGGGACGCGCGCCATCTATATCGGCACCTCTTTCCTAAGGCCCTCTAGAGGTGTAACTTAGGTTACGATAAGACGGCGTATAATAAGATAGCGAATAAACCTCCTACCGTACTTATATAGACTTAGGCTCTAACTTAGATATTATTAACCGCGCTAGCCTCCTACCCGGTTATAAACCCTTAGGACCTACTAAAGACGTCTTATAGTTAGTACTAGGTTAGTAAGTAAAGACCTATAGTATAATGAAATTAATCTGCTAGATTATAGATAATTAGGGGAGAACCAGAGCCGAAACTATTATATTCTATATTATAGATTTAGATCCTAATAGCGCCTAGGTTATCCTTAGTCTCCTATAGCTTTAGTCCTATAGTCCTAGTATCTACTAGAAGGATAAGATATAGACTTTCCGCCTTTAGAAGTCCGAATTAGCCCTTATTACCACGACCCGTTAGTTACGGAAGGCTATTAACCGCGCTATTATAGTAGTCCCTTTAATAGTATAGACTACTATGGCCGTTTATCCTACGCGTTTAGGATAGATTATAACCGCTACTTAAGACCCTCCTTAAGACCTATAAAAGGATACCTAGAATTCCCCTAGACCCTTTAATAAGGATACCCTCCCTAAACTATACCGAGATTTTACTAACGTTTTTAACACGGTCGAAGCCGGACGTTTTCCACCACACTATAAGTAGGACTATATAATTAAACTTAACGAAGGTAAATCGCCCCCTTTTAGTCCTATCTACGCCTTAGCCGAGGAGGAACTCGTAGTCTTAAGGGAGTATATTAAAGATACTTCGGAGAAATAATAGATCCGGCCTTTATTTAGTCTAGTAGGCGCCCCTATCCTTTTTATCCTAAAGAAGGGTAGAAAGCTAAGACTATATATAGACTACTAAGGACTTAATAAGGTGACTAAGAAGGACCGTACGCTACTCCCGCTAATTTATAAGATTTTAGACCGCCTATCCTATTTAACGATCTATACGAAGTTAGACCTTAAGGACGCCTATTACCGGCTACGGATCCGAGAAAGCGATAAATAGAAGACCGTATTTCGGACTAAGTACGGTTATTACAAGTATCTAATAATACCTTTTAATCTTTATACGTGCCTGCCTCTTTCTAACGGTATATTAATAAGTCTTTACGAGGATTTATAGATACTATTTACATTATTTACCTGGATAATATTCTAATCTATAGCTTAGACGTGGTATCGTATCGGCGATATATACGGAGTATCCTATAACGGCTATAAGAATAGTCCCTATATACTAATCCGAAGAAATATATCTTTAAGATTTAAAAGGTGGAGTTCCTTAGGTTTATCTATAGTCCTTATAGTGTCTTTATAGACCCTAAGCGGGTAGAAGCTATTCGGGATTAGGAAGAGCCAGATACGATTAAGAAAATCCAGGTTTTTTCAGGGTTTACGGGTTTTTACCGGCGGTTTATTAAGTCCTACTCTAAGATTATAGCACCATTAACTAACCTATTAAAAGACGGAGGAAGAGTAGGGGTCTTCGTATTAACCTTTAGGGAATAGGATACTTTTCGGCTATTATACTAGAAATTCTAGGAGGCGCCCGTTCTTCGATATTTTAACCCGATATTACTAATCCGGATTAAGCCGGACGTATCGAGTTTCGCCCTAGGTATAGTTATTAGTTAACTCGACGTAGACCGATAAAAGAGACCTACGGTAGTCTTCTCTAAGAAGCTATAAGGTCCTAAATTAAACTACTCTACCCCGGATACAGAACTTATAGCTATTATAGAAGCTTTTCGATAATAAAAGCACTATGTCGCTTACGCGTATACCCCCGTGGAAGTGCTAACAGATTACTTAAACCACCGCTACCTTCTTAAAAAACCTAAGGTTAAGGCCTAGCACGCCCGATAGCTTAAGAAATTAGTAGTCTACGACTTTATTATCCGATACCGACTAGGTATTAGTAACCCTATAGATAGCCTCTCGAGGAAGCCCTAGCACGTAGCAGGAAATCTCGACCTTCGTATAGAGCAATAACAGCCGGTTAAAGTATTTATATAAAAGTTTATAGTCGGACCCGTTCACGCTACCCCTAACACTACCCCTAGCCCTCCCAAGGATATAATAACGTTATTACCTAGTCTTAAGGATAATATTATAAACGCCTAATAAGAGGACCCCTTTTATAAGTCGCTACGAGAAGATAACCCGACTAACCCGTAATTCTATAATAAATAAGGCCTAGTCTTTTTCCGCGATAGGCTTTTTATTCCGAAACACTCCGGCCTTTAGGAATAGATCCTATAGGCGTTCCACGACTACCCTATAGCTAGATACTATAGAATCACGAGGACCCTCCGGCGTATTATAGACTCCTTTTTTTAGGAATATATAAAATAAGACGTTAAGACTTTCGTCCCTACTTACCCTATTTATTAGAGGACTAAGCCTAGATATTAGAAGCCTTACGGGTGTTTCTAGAGTCTCTCTATACCGGGCCGTCCGTTCTAGGAAATTTTAGTCGATTTTATTACCGGCCTACCGCCCGTAATACATAGAACTAAGAAAAAGGACGCTATTCTTATTATCGTGTGCCGGTACACGAAATTTACCCTATATATCCCGTATAGCTCCAATTTAACTATAAAGGGCTTAGCGGACCTTATATAGTTAAGTGTCTTCTTTATCTTTAGGTTACTAGATAGTATTATTTCTAACCGTGGTTCTTTATTCACGAGTAAATTTTAGTTTACCCTATATAAACGCTTAGGACTTAAAAGGCGACTATTAATAGCGTTTTATCCTTAGACCGATAGTTAAACTAAGCGGTAATATTAGAACCTAGAGTATTACCTACGGACTTATTACACCTACTAATAGGATAACTAGGTGGATAAGCTCTTATTAGCTTAATTCACGTATAACACCGCGTAGTATTCTATAATCTAGTAGTCCCCCGCTATAGCACTTATAGGCTATACCCCCCGAGGACCTAATAATATTACGCTCCCTAAGGCTAACGAATTCTACGCCGTATCGGCTAATAAGTATATTAAGCACTTAATAACGAATAGGAGAGCCCTTATAGATCGTATTAAAAAAGCCTAGGAGACCTATATAAAGTACTATAACACCGATAAGCTTACTTATAGGTTTAAAAAGGGTAAGTATATCCTCCTCTCCGCTAAGAATATTAAGTAGAAGCGGCCTAGTAAGAAGCTCTCGGATAAGTACCTAGGACCCTACGAAATTAAGGAAGTTATAGGGAATCACGGACTCGCCTATAAGTTAAAATTTCCGGTAACTATAAAAATTCATAATATCTTTCCTATTTCCCTCTTAGAACCCTAGAGTCCTCGTATAGACGGCGTCCAGGTCCTTAAGGAAGTCTAGGTAGAACCTTAGGAGTCCGATAAGTACGAAGTTAAGGATATCCTGGCCCACCGTTATAATAGAAACCGCTAATAATACCTAATTAAATAGGAAGGCTACGGCTATAAGGATAATACTTAGGAACCCACGCGTAATATCCCGGAATCGCTCCTTCGCGAGTATTACGCTAGGAGGTCCCGAGATACCCCCTAAATAGATACCCAGAGCACCTTAAGAGTGTAATTCTAATACACTAGGCTTAAGAAATATCTTACGTATTAGAATTTTAGGAATTCATATACCGAACCCGTAGACCTCCTAAATTAAGGCCTAGAAAATTAATTAGTACCCCGTAAGGACTTACTATTATACTAGATAGAAAAAAGAAACCCTTAAAAGCGAAAAATTCTAAGGCCGGAGTTCCCCCCCCCCCGATATAAAGTCTCGGTGACTATATATTAACCGTCCCCTAATCCCCCGTTTTACTATAGCTACTTACTAAGCAGGTGCTCGTATAAACGTTTACCTATAGCTACGAAACATAGTAGCGCACTTTCTATAATCTCCTAATATGACCGAGTATCTTAAACCGCCTCCTTGGCGGCGCGGCGGACTATAGGAGCCTTATTAAAGCCCCGCCAGTTTTAGGCCTAATACCCGCTTTTAGCCTTACCTAGTAAAATCTATAACTCCTTAAGTTCGGTCTATTACTAAGTTAGTAATATATACTCTCTTAGGGGGTCAGGTTTACTTATAAGCTACGCGTTAGTATAGTAGCCGCGCTTATTAGCCTTAATTAAGCGACGCTATATACGCTTACCTAGTAACTCCGCCTTAAGGGTTATCTGGAAGTCTATTAGTAATACACGGAGTGGCTTATCGGGAAGGGGTTATAATCACTTACCTTCACGTAACCCCGAGAACTATTACCTTAGTAATACTTATATTTATACGAATTAATAGTATACGCCTCTCTATAAGCGCTAAAGATAATATAGTCATGACTACCGTCTAGCTTAAGCCGGAGGAAGTGCTACGTATAACGGTTATATGGAGCGTAAGGGTAGGTGCCCTCTACGTCCTCCTTAACCGTGCACGTAGTATCCTCCTACGGCTTATTATCGCCTCCCTAGGTATCGGCTATATCCTTATCCTTATTAACGTTATTAACCGTGTCGGGGTCGGTATCGTCCTTATCCTCCTTTTCCTCCCTATCGTTAACTATAACCACCTTACTACCCTCTCCCTCGAAAAAGCCCTTAAAGGAATCGTCGTTAATTATAATAATACTATTATTATTATTCTCTTTCTACTTACTAGGAGCGTACTCGCTATCCGACGATAGCTTAATAACGGGGCTATTACCCTAGTTAACCACTTTAGTAGGAGTATTATTATTATTATTAGTAATACCGTTCTACTACTCTATTATTAGTCATAACGCTAGGTTTTCCTAACGCAGGTTCTCTATATACTCTATAATAAGCGCTAGTTAGTCTTTAGTTAGATAGTTAGATATAATAATAGGAGTTATTAGCGCATGGATATAGAAAGATAGTTAATATTATAAACGAAGACTATCTCTTATTACTTATTAATCTTTAATGATAGACGTGGAGAGACACTTACTAGTATAAGAAGAGCTATGAATATATGCTTATATTAGGAAAGAAAAAAAAGTTAACACGAAGGTTATACGGGAAAATAGTTAATATCATTATTATTACTATAGTAAGAGGTTAACTAACCCTGGAGAACCGCGTATACCTTCCTTATATCTACTATAACGATACCTTACACCTGCTATTAGACCTCCTATAACCTTTTATTCTTACTATAACAGGAACCGTGCTAGTTAACGGTAATACTATAGGTAATCTCTTTATATACTCGCTTTAAGGATATTTTAGGCACGTTATTTATTTACACGATAATTATTTATAGATTCCTTTTTACTTCGCTCTTTAAACTAATTATACTGCCTTTAGGACCTTTATGCCTAAATAACGTCTTAGTTAGATATAGCTATATCTGCGGTTTAAAGGTAAACGCTTATTATCTTCCTCGAGTACTCTAAGTGGGAAGAAAGAACCCGGTCTAAATAAAGACGGTTATCCTAAAGAGTTTCGTAATAATATAGGTTCCCTTTACTAGATAACTAATCCCTCTTTAATTATCCGCACTTACGCTCCTAAGGATAGGAGTATTCTTAGAGAGGGGTATATTATTAGAATATACAGTGCTTATACGTTACTATAGGACTAGCACCAGACTTATATATAGATAGGGGGATCGTAGTTAGGTTAGACTATTAAAGACACGACGCGTCGAGGTTAAGTAAGCTGGTTAGCTTAGGAACCAGCTTACGCCTAAACTTAGTCCTAAGGAGGCCTCTCGCTACCTACTTAGTTAGAAGACCTTAGGTAGGTATAAAGAGGGGAGTGCCTTCTATAGTTCCTAGAGTCTTAGGAGGACTCAACGAATAATCTTATCACGATACCCCCTCTTTAGCTCCTACTAGTCCTTAGGTGATCTTATATCGTCCAGCAGTCGCCTGTCACTCCTCACAGTACACCTATGACACCGATGCCCATGACCATCGTGGAGTAGGGAGGCCAGGGGGTGAAGACACTTACAATGTAGAGAATACCACCCGCGGCAGCCCCTTTAACAAGGTTCAGCTCTCCGTTGACATGGCCAAAGTCAGCTCGGGCACAAGGAGAGATGTAGAAGGGGATAACCAAGATTTAAGAAAATAGAGAGGGTGAAAAGAATATTTACCTTTAACGTATTCTGTTATATTAATAGCTAGTCTTAGCTTAGTAACTTTTCCTTTCATGACAGGACTTTTTCGTAAAGATTTTATACTTGAATCTGCTTACGGTTAATATGAATTTAGCAGCATAGCTGTATATATTATTGCAGTTATAGGTGCAATATTTACTATATTATATTCTGTAAAAATATTGTATTTAGCCTTTTTAAGTAATCCTAACGGATCTTCTAAACATTATAAATTAAATAATGAAAATACTAGCCATAAAGGTGATATTTTCTTAATATTACCTTTAGTTGTTCTAGCTATTTTTTCTATCTATTTTGGATTTATAACTAAAGATCTTTTCGTTGGTTTAGGTTCTGGATTCTTTATAGATGTTAGTATATTTATTCATCCTACGCATGAAATATTAACAGATACAGAATTCGGAGTACCTATACTATTTAAATTATTACCTTTCTTTTATACAATCTTATTTACAATAATATCTTTAATATATTTTGAATTCTTACCTAATTTAGTTGTTAAATTTAAATTATCTAACGGGGCAGAGAAGTTGTGGCCGAGGATGGTAGTTCTGTACAGAATTCGAAGAAGTCAGGACTCAGAAGACAGATCCCGGTTTCACCACGATGATGCGCACACAGCAGTCAGGAGAAAAACGCACTGAAAAGTATCTGGCAGCCCGGTGATATCAGTCATCTGCCTCGCGCGCCACAGATAGCGGTAGAAGACCTCGAGGTTGTTCCGAGCGGACCACTCGCCGGCGGCACCGTTCTGGTAGTAGGTGTAGTTGACCAGAGGGAGATAACGGCGGGCAACCCATTCAAAGTCCGGGAGGCCAACCAGGCCGTCCAGATCCGGGAGGGAGCCTTCGGGGGTGTCACCAAGGACGGCTTCGATGCCGGTGTCCGGCTCGTTTAGGAAGGGCCGGGCGGCAAGGGCGCCGGAGGCCAAGGAGACGAGGAGGGCGGCGCGCATTGTGAAGGTTGTGACGATGAGGATTGTCGTCGAGGGAGGGAATATGAAGGGAAGGAAAGCCCGGCAGAGAAAGACGAAGCACGATCACCACTTCGTCCGGCCAATATGGACAAAGTGCCACCCCGCGACCTGCCTGTCTTGGGTATTTTGCCACCCCTCGTCAGTGGCTTTCTGTGCTGTTCGGCCGTCGATCCCTCCCGAAGACGTCATCAAGTTGCGGGAGCACAGCCCCTTCCAGAACCACTGCAACGTCCCGGGGACTCGAGCCTCGAGTCTCAGTCAGCCGCTTGTCATCCAATGTATTGAAAAGTTGGGTAACCCAAGCTGAGACAGTGGGAAGGAATCTGACTGCAGCTGCTGTGACGTGTGCTGAGATTGGATCCCGTTTGGCAGGATGTGGTCGCAGCAGCATGTTGTCGGATGCTCATCCATCATCCATGGACGTACAGGACGTCACACGACGTTTCGTGGTGGCTGGCGGGGATTTGTCGACGGTCTGAAAAGAATGCCAGACAACAGCCTTTGCCCACATTGTGAGCTCAACTGTCACATGCATTTTCGGGTCAACCGGCCCATTCCCCTACCAGCCGAACTTCTCGACAACTAATCTGACATCGGCCCCTCGAGCCAAGGCGCCGGCACACGTATTCCTCACAACGCGGTTGAGCCCGTCCGGGCCCGAAACCAGGACGCCGACGTCCCGTCCTCGCGAAGCCGAATCGAAAAGCCACCCCCCCACGTATCCTCCAACGTCCGGTCGCCCTTCGACGGCGGTGGGACCCGGAATGACGAGGTCCAAGCCGGCCGACACCAGGTCGTCCCACATAGCGGAGGGTATCCAGTGTTGGTGCTCCCGAGAATGAACGATCCACAAGAGATGGACGCGTCGCGACGGGACACCGGCTTTCGGGTCTTCGGCGTGCGACGTTGCTGCCATCTTGATGGGTCCTCTCGCCGTCTTCGCATCGTCGTCCATCAACAAGGCCCAGACGAGCGGAAAGGCGACGGCGATGCCCGAACCCCCGGCGACGAGGACGACGTCATCTGCCGCCTCGAGGGTATGCAGGGCGTGGGAAGACCCGTACGGACCGTCCAGACGAACGGACACGGAACGGTGTCGGTGGGCGTAGTGGAGGAGGTCGGTGGTGAAGCCCGACTGGGCCCGGATGAGAAGGCTGAACCAGGCATGTGTGACGCTCACGCCGTCGGACGATTGAACTGGCACGGGCGCTGCGGAAGCGATGGTGAAGGGGTGTGTCTGGAGCGCATGCGTGCGGCCCAGGGCGGGTACCGTGAGGAAGACGTGGTCGGTTGGTTTCCAGCCGGCCTTGACGCCACGGTGCGTCCAGCCCAGCCGCCGGGCACAAGAGGACCACAAACCGAACAACCCCTTGGGAGGCGGCGGCGACGGCGGCGGCAATTGGGAAGATGGCAAGTCCCAATCGGCGGAGAGCAACAGCGTGTCGCCGTCCGGGAGAACCGTGACATCGGCCACCACGACGGTACTCTTGATGACCAACCTCCACGCGATGCGGTCGAGGACGAAGATGGCGAGGGAGACGGCGACGTAAGGGCGACTGGTGGAGAAGTGGAACCACAGCAGGACGAGAGCGGCCACGTGGAGGACGACGTGCGAGGCGAGGAACAGCTCGTACCACTTTTGGCGGAAACTGGCCAGGGAGGTCAAGTAGAGGAGCTCGTAGCTGACAAAAGTGCCCATTCCCAGGAGAGCCAGGCGGTTGCGCAGAAAGTCCCAGGTGGTGCCGTCCAGGAGCCAGTCGGGCGCCAACCACGCCTGGAAGGCCAGCATGCCGAGGGAGTGAACGGCGGCCTCCGCGCAGAGCAGCTCGCCGAGCCGGCGGTGGAAGATGTTGAGGCTCTCGTAGGAGCAGCCGGTCAGAAGCTTCAGGGGCTGGTTCTTGGCGGCGAGGAGGTAGAGAAGGGGCAGGTTGACGATGAAGATGCAGGCTGCGCGGTCGGCGAAGGCGAAGAAGTAGGCGGGTTCGAGCGGGACGCGGTAGAGGTGATAGAAGACGTTTAAGGCGAGGAAGGAGAGGATGAAGAGCGAGGTCCCGTTGGGTGGGAGGGTCTTGTTGATGAGGGGGATGGGGGGACGTGGTTGGTACATCAACCAGGCGGTGATGAGATTCCCGAGGCTCGGTGTACGGCCCGCAGGAGGGGTTGGTGAAGATGCGCTGGGTAGAAGGGGCACTCGCTCGATATCAATTTGGACGTTTGTAGTGTCGTTCTTCGTGGCACATGGAGGGGCAGCTGTGCCTTCGACTGCTGTGCTGCTGGATGAGGATGAGAGGGGGGAGAGGCTGGCATCTTCAGCTTCACGGTCACCCCCGGTTTGGGTTCGTGACGTTCGTCTGAATCGTCTCTGCTCCAGCTCAGCTTGTCGTGTCCGCTTCTTCAAAGTCCTTGCTTTCCCACGCAAGTGGAACAAGGCGAGGACAGTGATGATGAAGAGCACGACAATGTTGTATGTGGTGGTAATGCGGCGACCGTCTCGGATTGCGGTGATCAGGCGTATGAAGTAGGCCAACTGGTCCGGGTCAGTAGGCCTCTTTGGCCCTCCGCCGGTGATGATGGCATTTTGATGTTCCTCAAGAAGGCCGGAAGACTGTATAGCGTTCCTGAGGCCGTGAACATGGTATGTCGTGTCCATTAATAGAACTGGCCATGTTGTGGTGTGCGTGAGAGTGAGAGAGAGAAGGGAAGAAATATGAGAGGGGTGCGAGTGACTTGGAGATGACGATGATGAGTGCCCTTATCTTATCGCATGTCTGATAAGAGACCTCACGGACGGATGTTAGGAGAGGGGGGGGGGGGGGGGGGGGGTTATAGCAATATGCATGGAGAACGTGTATATATAGCTAGCTAAGTGACTATCTAGGATATATATATGGCTAGCTAAAGATATAGTATATAAACCCGTCACCTAATCGGCGTATATAAGCTATGCTATATAGGTCTAGTACCCTCGTATAGGACCTATACCTATATATAGGGACTATGCTTATAGTCTGCCCTCTCTTGAATTAAATAACGTCCTCGTCGTTATATAACGCCTTAGATTAGTATTTAATATTAAACCTATCGAGTATCTTCTATAATAGATCCTTCGCTTCCGTTATCTTATTAGTGAGTTCGTTAAACTATAGTACGGTTATACGATTTTTAATCTCCGTTACGTCCGCGAATAGTTAGTTAAGTTAGTTAGTAGTGTTATCGTAGCGGAGTTCTATTTAGGTAAGATCCGCCGCGAGAGTGCTAAGCTAGTCCTGTATATAGTTTAGTATAGTCTACGTGTCGGTTAGGTTAATACTAGCGTAGCTAGGTTAAGTGGGAGCGACTTTAGCGTTTTTTCGGGCAGGGACGTTATACTATTATAGCCAGGGTGTGAAGTAAGGGAGTAACTTAATTATAATTTACAGGTATTTATTATTACCTATAAATCTCTTAGGGATCTCTAAGGTACGTAGGATAGTATTTATAATAGCCTAAATATACTCTGGTTCCGGAGTATAAGGTTTAGTATCTAGTATATAGGTAAGGCGAGTGACTCTAGGTATATTAGATACGCTCTATTTATTATTATATACTTATATTAGTTTAGTGTTATTAACTTATAGTATTATGTAACGCTAGGGACTATCCTTATCTAAGTTTACGCGGTTCTTAATTTAGTTTAGGTATTCCCTAACCACGGCGTTATCGAGCTAGTCTTCGTATATACCCTAGGTCTAGAGAATAAGTTCCCTGCACTAGATAATTTTAATAAGGTTATCGTTATAAAGCTTAGCTATCTTATCGGTTAATTAAGTATTACTTTTTTTACGGGGGGTAATTATTTTCTTAGTAGCGCGTTTACGTTTCTTAGTAGGCGTATTATAGTCGTCCGCGGTTTAAGTAAACTATTTTTATTTCTCGTTATTAGGGTCGTTTTCGGTGGCCTAATACTAACTATCGTTTTCGGTAGCCTAATACTAACTATTATTATAGGTATTAGGCGTTTTAACTTAAAGGGGTTTAGTTAGGAGGCCGAGAGTGTCGGTTTCCTCTATCATGTCATAGTAGGGGAAATTATTATATATTTTCGTTATATTTAGGGTATTATATTAGAAATATAGTAGTAAGAGATAGGTAGGGAAAACGGATTAATATAGAGAACGGTAAACGTTATGAGGTAGAAAAGAAAGGGGAGATATACTAAATAAGTTATTAGTAAGGTAAAGGAGATAAACTAAGAGAAGAGTTTATTAAAGGTCAGGAGAACTATTTATATTAGAAAGGATTAGCTTATTTAGACAGGTAAAAGCGGTGGTTATTACCGAATAGTGCTCTTACCTTATCCGTGTTAAGAATAGTATTAGTGCTGCTATTTAGTAGCCGTGTTATATTCGCGTAATAACTCTACTCTATTATATTAGCGTATAATAGCTTTATATAAGAGCTATTAATTCTATATAGCTAGAAGGTTTATAAAACGAACTAAGTAGTTACGGCGAGTCTTAGATTATCTTTCTATAATAATCTTTTCGATTAGTAGTATCTTTATCACGATAGGTTAGATCGGGGGAATATATCGGCCGTACGGGTTAAATATAGCTAGCTCTAGGTGGTCGATTAATATAACGTCGTGTATCTTCCACGAGTCCGGAAGCTTAAGTCTATATATAAGGCGGCCGACTTATTCGGTGATCTCGAATAGACCGGCGTATTATTAGCCTAGTTTAGTGGATATTATATAAGATGCCGGAATTAAGTATCCTTTATATAGCCTAATATACACTTTATCTTTAACGTTAAAAAACTTAGGCGTGTGTCGGCGATCGTAGTGTTGTTTTATAGATATAGCCGCTTCTGCGATTATATCTACGGCTTCGAGCCTAGCTATAGGAGGGGCGTATAGTTCTATCTTAGCCAGTATTATTATAATATTATTTAGCGTAAAGCCTTTAACGATTTCTACTAGGCTATATCTAGTAATACTAGATCTTATTATATTATACTCGAAATATAGTTAAGGTAGTGCTTTTTCCTATATCTCGGGTTATTTTAATATATCGATATAGAATTATAGTACGAATTCGACGATTTATATAACGCGTTCTGTTTAACTATCGGTTTACGAGTAGTATACGGTAGTATAGACTAGCGTAGTACCGAGTCTTTTCTAGAGTTATTGCTAGAATTTAGATAGGAATTTAGGGTCTTTATCGCTAATAATAATTTTAGGTATACCCTAATTACTACGGAGTAAGGTGTTAAGATAGGCGTCGGCCTATTATTCTGCTATCTAATTAGTCGTACCGGGCATTATAAGAAGTTCTTTCAAATGCTTATCGACGCTTATAAGTGCCGAATTATATCCGTCCGGCGATTCGGGCAGTATAAGCACGAAGTCGATAATAACTATATAGTACGGGTATAGTGGTAGAATAATAGGCTAGAGGCTACCGTAAGGTTTATAATATAGCTTCGAGTAGATTTTATATATCGGGTAAGTTAAAAGGTATCGCCGGAATTCCTTATAGCCTTAGTGGATGTAAAATTAGTGTAGGAATTATACGAGTTTAGCGTATCCTAAGTAGTTTCCGTCGTGGATTATCGTGAAGATATTAAGCTAATATGTCCGTGGGATATAGAGGCGGGGAAGGCTATCGGACACGTACTAAAGTAGGCCGTTAGTTTACTATTCGAATAGTAGTTTAGCTCGGTTATATAGCTCGAGTTCTGCGTTTTATTAAAGGGTTACTATAATATTTCGCTAGAATAGGTTAGTATTATAGCCTTCTAGGATTTTACGTTTAAATTCGGGTAATATCTAAACGAGTAATATCGTTACTTTAAGTGTCTAATTAGGTAATTATACTTAAACTCTAATATTATCACGTATGTCGTTTAGGTAAGCCTTAGTGGCTTCGGTATTAGGTGGGTATAATCGTATAGGTGGTAATATAAGGTATACGTGTTTAGGTCTATCCTAAGGTAATTCGTCGAGTTACCCTTATCCTATTTCCGTGGTATCGTATACTACCGGTAATCTACTAAGCGTATCGGGAACTATATAGTCTTTACCGGGTTTATAGATAACTTAGAATTCGAATTAAAAGATATATTCTATAGCCCTAAGAATCTTTTTATTAGCGCCCGTTCTCGACGTAGTATTAGAGATATCCAGTTAACGTATTATATTAATAATCGCTTAGTAGTCGGGAATAATAATAACGGGTGGATTTCTGATATTTTTAATCTAGTAGCATATTTTAGAAAGCGTCCACACTAAGCCTACGATCTTAAGTTCGGTTACCCAGTACTTCTTTTCTATTAGACGTAGTACTCGAGAAATAAACGCGATAGGTCTTATAGCGGTCCGGGGCGGGTAAGCTATTTTTATATAGTCTATAAGTATCTTTTCTAGGGCTTTTTTCTCGATATAATAGACGTGAACGCCGATTCCGTTATATAATACGTCTATATCGATAAAAAGTTTATCGTATAGGTTAAATATAGCTAACGCGATATTTCAGTAGAGGGTTTATTTCACGACGTGGAAAGCTTATATCTTATATCCTGTCGGGAGTAGGATATTAATTAATCGGGCCTAGGCGGTTCGGGCTAGTTTAGAATTACGTTTAGCCGTTAGCTTCGGGCCTTCTTAGAGTTATACCTGTGTCTATTATACTTTAGTTCGGCGGTATTATTTAATAAGATTCGCCATACGTATTTTAAATAGTTCTATAAGTATCGCGAATTTAGGAATATAGTGCCGAAGCGATATTACGAGGCCGATCCAGTACTCCAGTTACTTAAGTGTTTTAGGGAATTCGATTATACGGATAGCCTTAAGTTTCTCTTCGGGTATTAAAAGGCTCTATACGTCTATGAGCTTACTAAGAACGATAGCTAATAGATAGGCTACTACCGATTTACGAGCGCTTATAGATAGGTTAAAGTACTAAAAACGGTACAGGACTTCTAGAACGTCTCATAGGTGCTCTTTAAAGGTAGTGCTTACTACTACGATATCGTCGTAGTAGGTCTTAGCGGCTATGCCCTCGAGTAGGTTATCTATTATTAGTTAAATATAGGCGTTCGAATTCTTAAAGCCTATAAAAGGATATTTAAATATATACTATCCCCTTACCGTAGTGACGGTAAAGGCCTATATATAATCTAGGTAAACTTACTATCAATAGTAGAAACTTATAGTATCGAGTATAATAATCTATTTTTTACCTGCGACGTGTTATATGATCTCGTCTTATATACGTATAGGGTATACGTTTATTATAATAGTATCGTTAAAGGGTTGTACGTCCACGACTATTCTGCCTTTCTTTTTCTATTAATCGTCTATCTTATTCCACACTACGAATACTAGCCAGGAAAATAAAATATCGTGTATAGTTTTACAGGCTTTACCGTGTTTAATTAGCTTATTAATAGTTATATCGATAACTATTTAGTTCTTTACATTCATTAGATTCACCCGATATCTTTTAGGGATACGGTTATACTAGTCGGGTCGAAATTTTACCCGTATTTATAAATCTTCGGGGATATATACGAAGCCCTTATTAGTAAAGACGTCTTTATAGTGTGAGATTATATCCATAAGCTTTTCTAATCCTTCGTATATATATAGTCTAATACCTGTTTCGTGTCTATATATAGCCGCTTCGTCTAGCATAGCGTCTTAGAGGATATAGCGGGGTTTATTAGGAAGTTATCTATTATACGACTCGCCTTTATATACCGTTTCTGTTACTACTTCGGCGTTATAGGCTATCTAAGTATAGTAATCGCGGTCGATTAATATTATATAGCCGATATATATACCCGACTCTATATGGTAAACTTCGTCCGCTTAGTTTTATAGTGGAATTAATTAAAGCTTAGAGTTATAGAGTATAGTATAGGTTTATAACGGCTGGGGTAAATCTATAGGTTCGAGTATATAATCTTAGTAATCCGTCGTTTTATAATTAACTATAGTAAAGCTCGTTGAATACGGGGGAATTTTAACGGGGCCTTATATAACGACCTTAATTCGTTAACGGCGTGTATATAACCGATAAAGTATTAGGATTTCGACTTAATAGCTATATATAATTATTATATTTATGCTATTTTAAATATTAAATTACTCGGGTACTATATAATCCATACTAAGGAGTATATTAGCTTTAAGGTTATCGATAACTAATACCTCTCTAATAAATATTATAATAGTGGGTTAATCGTTATATATGCCTTTAAATCGGAATAGCAGTAACACGTATTCTTTAGTAGCGTATATATTAATGCCTATACTATAAATAGTAATAGGTATAGCGCAATATCTAATTTAGAGGTTAGGGTAGCTGTTACGGAGGAATATACGGTTAATATGTATCACAGAATAGCCTATATTAGTACAGATTAGAATCTTATCCTTCGTATCGGTAGTAATAGTATACTTAAGGTAGGTATAGGATCTAAATCTGTAACCTATACCTATATCGTAGCTAGCGTTAACCGTAGACTATTTTACTAGAGTTTCGGTCTAAGGGCGTGTTTCTATATTATTATTCTATAGTATAGGTGGTTAGGTGGCTATTAAGTCTATAATTTCACGTACTTACGTGACTTAGTGGACTTATTTAACGTGTTTATACAATTTATTATTACTTAGGAATAATTCTCGATAGTAGTGGTATTAGGGCTGGTTAAGGGGTATTACGGGAACTATTAGTATTATAGGTATAATATGATAATTATAATTATTCTTATTACTTCCCTTATCCTTTAGAATACGGTATTAGTTATCACCTTATTTATAAAATTCTTGATTATAGGTATCGGGTACGTCCTCGGAGTTAATTTCTTAAGGTGGTTCGTTATTAATAGGGTAATACTCGATTATTTATTATTATTATATCTATTATTTATTAGGTTTATTTATATTAGCCTAATAAGCTTTAGCCGTTAGCTTTTAATACGAGCGGTAGTTAGGCTATAGCTTACGTGTGTTCGGCTAGTTACTCTATCAGTTACGGTAATTTAACGGCTAGCTTCCCTATAATAGTTATTTCTACGTGGGTTATTAGGGACGGGGTCCGGTTATAGTGTTAGGTGTTATATTATACCTGTTAGAATTGCTAGTTTATATAGTAGTCGGCGTGATATTAGGTTACTATCGGAATTATCCACCGGTATATAGCGACCGGTTAAATATAGAACGGCCTGGTCTATTTTATTAGGTAGCGACTATATTATAATGGTTAGGTGGCCGATATCCCTCTCTAGTAAGTGTAGTGAGTGTGTTTTTACGCTTCTTAATCTAATCTAGCTATTATTTCGGGGTAGTATCGTCTACCGGCGGCAGGATTACTATTTAAACGAGTCTATCCATTTTATTATAAATAGCGTTAAGTCTGCCTACTTTACCTATATTTATATCGCGTGCGGCACGAAGTATCTTTTATATAAAATCGTGAATTCTATTACCCTTTACGATATCTATAATAGTATAGTTAGATCCCTACTAAAAAGCGAGTACCTTTAAGCGATCGGGCTTAAAGTCTTCGGTTAGTTTCTCGCACACTATCTGGATATCGGCTTATTTAAGTAGCTTCCTATCCGGTTAGATTAGGAGATATAAGTACTATTTTAAAGTATCTCCCCTAAGGTATTAAGTCTATATATCCCGGAGGGCTTATAGTTTATTGGCGTGAATTCTGAGTAATCGATCCGTAAACACGTAGATATCTATATATACCGGGTTACTACCTTATATAATAATATCCGAACGGTCTAGGTCTCTGGCTCTCGGGTTAAATTAGCCGATATCTAATAGACGGAGCTATACTATATATATAACCTCCGTTTAGGGGCGTTAGGGTGTTTAGGGTACTTCGGGCTTTAGGGGTGTATTTTACTATCGGGTTATAGTTATTTAAGGTGGCTAAGCGTAAGCTTATTGTATGTAGACCTAGACTATAGCTTAAGTTATTACTCGACTAAAGATACGGACTATACGTTCGTCTTTAGGGGATAGTTATTCTTATTATATATCCTCCTAGCCTTAGCTAGGGTTATTATCTGCTATATTTAAGACGTATAATAGTTCCGGACTTAATGTCTGTAAACTATATAATGGATCCGAATTATATAACCGTTACGGTGAGTCTAGTAAGGGTAGGAGGCTTTAAGGATCGTCTTATAGCGGGTTTCGATATCTGTGTAATCCGCGTTATAGTAGGGGTAGTAGAGGTGAAAGGCTTATTCTGCCGAACTAATTTATCTATATAGTTTAGGCTTAGGATTAGCTTGCTAGCGGAATAGGTGTATCTTAGATATTAAGGGTAGTAATACGTTAGGCGAGCGGGGTAATAGGCACTAGTACGTTCTATAGTGAATTATACGGGGTAGTATATATAGACGTTAACGTTACGTTATAAGTCTAGATAGGTGGTTATAATTAGTTAGTAGAAGAGGGGAGGTTTATATAGATTTATATAAATTTATATCGAAAAGTCCGAAATAGTCTACGGATACTAGCTACTCGTTCTTTAACCCACTCGATTGGGTAAGGGATCTCGTAGTCGGACAGGTCTAGATTTATAGTATTATTCTATTATAAAACAAAGCGAATTACCTATAAATCGTGTTACATGATCTCTATATAGTGTTTAGTGCGGTTCTAATAATAACGTAGTAAGTATCGAGCGTAGAGTACGCCCTCCGGCTATATATAGAGGTCGAAACGAAGCTAGTGTCTATTATAGACTAGTATCGCGATACGCGGCGTTTTAACGATCGTAAAAAGGACTAGTTATTACCAGATTATAGTAATATATATAGAAAACGTGTATATATAGCTAGCTAGGTGACTATCTAGGATATATATACAGCTAGCCAAAGATATAGTGTGTAAACCCGTTACCTGACCCGCGTATATAAGCTATACTGTGTGGGTCTAGTACCCTCGTGTAGGACCTATACCCATATATAGGGACTATGCCCACAGAGGTGGATTAACCTCGGTCTCCGATGTCGAACCGAGAAAGTCCGTTCCCCTCAATGAAGCCCCTTTTTTCTATTTTTTTTTTGAGACGCTGCGTCTATCCATACACGATTTGGCAACCCTCTACCATGGATATCGTCGCATCTCATCCTCCTTACCAAGGTCCAGTCCCTGCTCGACCTGCTTTTGGTGCTGCTCGTCAAGATACTCCAGCAAGACGCGCTCGAACTTCTCCAGCCCTTTATAGCGCCTCACATCCGGGCCCCAGCTCCGTATAGCGCTGGCCAGCCTACCAGGAACGTAGTCCTCGCGCGCCACCTCGGTCATGGGGTGAAAGTACGTCCGAATAGTGAACACCACCGCCCCGGTCCTCGGCAACCTGCGCAACGTCTGCCTCTCGGACCGGAACCACACCTCTTCGATGGGTTTGTCCCCTTCCTTGACGGCGCCCCACCCCCTCGACCCCTCGGGCGCGTCCTCGGATCCGATGCTACGGCTCCACCCCAGCCCGTCATCCACCTGCATGAAGTAGTTATGCCGGGCGTACAGCTCGTCGGGGCGCAGCCGTGCGAAGAATTTCCCCATGCCGGCCTCGAGCTTCTCGCGGAACTGCGGCACGTCGCCCGTCGAGTGGATTTCCGAGAGCGCCATGCCGAACTTGTCCCCCAGCCGCCAGAACCCGGGCAGCAGGATCGACCCGGCGAGGAGGTAGTACTGCCCGTCGTCCTCCCGCTCCACCATGATGGCCAGGTCGTCCTGGACCAGCCGCGCGCACACGGCCATGGGGTCCTCGGCCAGCGGACGTTCGGCCATGTCGAACGACTCCCCCGACCAGAGGTTGACGAGGCGCCCGGTTTCCGTAAGGCGGAAGAGGGTCGGGTAGCGGGCGGGCAGGTAGCGGGCTAGTTCTTCGAGGAGCTCGAGGGCGGCGGGGTAGGCTTCGGGGGCGGTCTTGGTGCATTTCTCCCCGCGGTCGGCGATGCGGCGGGCTTTTTCGGCGTGGAATTTGGGGAATTGGTTGTCGAGCTCGATCCAGTCGTCGTGGTGGATTGCCCGGAGGCCCATGGTCACGTTGTACTTGGGGCCATAGCGGAATGGTCTGTACGGCAGCGGTTTTGTATGTCTGATCGACCAGTCTGGATAGGGAGTTGGTGTAGGGGCTTGGAAGTCAGAGGGTATCCGTTTTTCGGGATTATTTTCGTCTTTTTTCGCGCGCTTTGAGGCGTTTGTCGTCGACTTTCCGGCGGGAGGGGGACTATGCTGCGGGCGATAAAGCCGCAACACGACTGCGATGATGATAATAAGCGACAGGGCCACGAAAGCTGCGAGACCTTGTGTTTTGTCGAGGATTGCGAGGAAGCCCGAGCCTGAATACATTGTGAAAATAATGTAGTCGCAGTGAACATGAATGCTGGGAATGTCAGTGACAGTTGAGACTGACAGCCCGTTGCTGCAGTCGAGGAGCGTCCCGGCGCATCCTTATCAGTTCGGCGGACCCCCTCATGCTGTGCTAATAGTGCTAGTGAGGTACGTGTACTCGGCGGTCACCGGTCACGTCACGAGACGTCGACTCTATGTGCTAGACTTACACGTGTATCTCTAATCTTTGTCCTATTAGGCGGATAAAAAGATACCGGCCCGGAGTCAACCACTAGGTACCACCCACCGGTCTTCTGGCGGTCTGGCGGTCTGGCGGTCTCGGTCTCGGCCTCGGTCTCGGTAGATACCGGGGCGAGATAGGCGATAAGTGTTTAAAAGATTTCCGCAATTTGCCAGTCGTAGCCAATCACGAACTATCGGTTCCTCATTGGGATGTGAATTGAAGCTATCGCCATGTCTTAGACAAGAGTTAAGACCCACCGAATAAAAGTGCACGCCTTTCTCTGTTCCCCTTCTTCTCCAGGCGACTCAGTATTAATGACGCTCGAAAGTCGCAGCCATCCTAATCAGAAACGGGGAATTCTGCGATGTGCACAGTAAGACGTATTAATGCGATTGTCTTGGACTTGAAAATCATAAGGGATCATCGCCATCTTCACGGACTCGACAGGGGGGAATTGATGTCTAATTGGTGCGACTGAGATGTCACGCGTCCCTGTTTTACCCGCGTAACGGCCAAGTAATCAAAGAAATACCGAAACGTCCCACTAAAACGCGTGGAACTTGCTGTGCACTCAACTCTCTCTCTTTTCTTCCCTTCGTCACCTTCCACCGTCCGTCTATCTCATGTCCATATCGACTACGCTTATCATACAGCCATCACAATGTCCCTCCAACAAGTATCGCTATCAGCAGCAATAGCCGCTTCCACCATCGGCACCTGCATCGCCCTCTCACCGCCGAACGCCGAGGACAACATGAACAACGCCGACCATCCCCCGGACCTGATGCACTGGCTGCGAATCACCCACAAGTTCACCATCCGAGCCATCCTGGCACCATTCACCCTCTTATCCCTCCACACATCCGCCCTCGCCTACCACCACCCCAACATCCCCCTCCACCTCCTCCGCCGCGCCGCCGAAAACCACAACCTCAACGAATCTCTCCTCACCTGGTCCCCCCGTACCGCCATTCCCCTAGCCCTCATCCTCTGCGCCGGCATCCCCCTCCGCCTCGTCCCTTACTCGACGCTCGGCACGAACTTCACCTTCACCCTCACCAAGCCCGACCGCCTCACCACCTCCGGCATCTACCGCTACGTGCAGCACCCCAGCTACACGGGACTGGCGATCCTGGTGCTCTCCAACGCGGCGCTGCTGCTACGGCCGGACGGTGCGCTGAGCAGCTGGCTTCCGGGGGGTTGGTGCCTCGCGATTCGGGAGTGGCAGTGGGGGTTGGTCTCGGTCGCGCTGGCGCTGATGGCGGGGGGTATCTCGGCGCGGGTGAAGCAGGAGGAGCGGTTGTTGAAGTCTGCGTTTGGCGGGGAGTGGGAGAGGTGGCATGCGAAGACGGCGCGGTTTATACCGTGGGTTTTCTGAAGTGAGTGTTTCGTTATCCCGGCTGCACTGCCTTTTCATGGCGCATCACGAATGGCGGCGAGCGAGCGAGTGGCATCAACTCACATCAGTCTAGAACATGCAAGTCAAAAGAAAAGTCAAAGCAGGTTGAGCCTTCGGAATTCGAGACAGCCAAAGCAATTGAGGTATTTCCTTCTCCTCCACTATTTCCTGGCGCATTTTCTGGCGCTCTTTTTTGCGACAGTTTCAAGTATTCTATCCACATGTGAACCCACTCCCGAAAACATGAGCCTTCATGTTCCCATAAGTAGTGCCGGCTGGGTCAAGAGGCAAGACCCATTTAGAAGTTGTTGAGGAGATGCTTGATACCCGCCCACTGCTCCTGGCCCGAAACAAGGATATCCTCAGGCGGCAGCACGAAGCCACCATCCCGAGCATTAGCAGGGCGCAGCTCATAACCCCAAGACAGCTCAGCGCCGGCAATATCGTACGCCCAGTCCATGCTAACACCGGAGGTCTGGTAGATGGTAGGGCAAGTCGGGCCGTAGACGAAAACGCGGCCGTCGACGCTGCGGATGGCCTCGGCGACACCGCCGGCCAGCTCCATCTGGTAGTCGTTGTTCTCGGCCGCCTTGCTGCAGTCGTAGCCGTAGGGCAGCATGATGAGCTGGCTGTAGGCGTGCCAGTCGACAAAGAGCTTCAGGCCGTTGCGGCCGCCGACCTCGAGCGTGTGGTTCGTCAGCACGGCCATCTCGGGCGTGTCGCCCGGCGCCTCGCCGCGGTAGGTGCCCGAGCAGGGGTTCGGCGAGGAGCCGCCGGGGACGTCCCAGTGGTGGGGCCAGTTACGGTTGATGTCGGTGCCGACGCAGGTTGCGCCTTCGCGGTGCTGGCGGTTCTTGCGCCACAGGCGGTCGTCGGTGTAGGTGTAGACGAAGCCTAATATGATATTAGTCGAGGGCCCGAGGCAGGGGAGGGGGGGAGACGGGGGGGGAGAGGAGGAGGGGGGGGGAAGGCAAATGAGTGGGCACGGGGCTTACCATCGGGGTTGACGACGGGCATGATGTAAAAGTCGTAGTTGTCAATGGCGCGGACGGCAGTGCAAGTACGCTTCTGGTAGCCGTCGACAAGCTGGTAAAGGAGGTATTCGACGGTCTGTGGGGGATTGATCTCTTAGTTTCGCGTCTCTCTTCATGTTCTCACTTTATGTTCTGCCCCCAGCCAACATGACCATTCAAAGCACAGTCCGACATACCGGAGCGACGATCCACTCGCGAGCGTGGACGGTGCCGTGCCAGACGATGGCCTCGTGGGCGTTAGGACCATCGCGTCCCCAGAGGTGGATACCCGAGATAGGGCGGCCCTCCAGAGACTCGCCGGCGACGAAGGTCTCCGAGTTGTTGGGGAAGGCGGCATGGACGTCCTCGAGGAACTGAAGGTGGTCTTCGAACTCGTGGTACGACTCGAACCAGCTCATTTCGGGAAGCCCGGGGACCTCACCGGCGGCCTTGACCGTGGCTGTTGTTTGGAAGGTTTCATGTTAGTGTTATGTTAACTTCATGTTGTTAAGAAGCATGGGCCAGGGCCATGGCTGGGGGCCACGGGGCATGGTAACACAATGTGCCAAGGTAACGGGCATGGACTCTCATGAACTGGTGTACGCACCGGTATAAGGCTTGAGAGCTCCCTCGCGGGCCAGCTCCACACCAACGTCCTGGGCGACGACGGAGGCGTCGAGACCGAGGGCCTCAAAGGCCGCAATGTCCTCCGGGGCGACGGCGATGTCGAGGTGGTCGTGGTCATCGCCGCAGCCAATGTCGACGACGTGGAGGGCGGACAGCTTCTCCTGCAGGGCCTCGTAGCTGTGGTGGCTATCGATGTGGAAGGCCTTGTAGCCGTCGTAGGAGGCCTTGGCGGCCACGAAGGGCAGCGCCAGGGCGAGGGCACCGGCGGCGGACTTCATGGTTTGATCGCGTGCGGCTGCTGCAGTTGTCTTATCGGGAGGGAGGAGTTGCTACCGACAATGGCACTGAGGAAGTGAAATCCGGGGATGATCTGCGGGGAGGGAGCACTGCCTTATGTACCCCTGGGGGAGCACGAGGGGAGGGAACAACGGAGTGGAGTCGCGAGATGCTTCGCTTGGTTCGGGTAAGGATACGCTGCCCGTTTTTGCGTCCACGATGTGGTAACTGGTTCGGTGCTCCTGCAAGGAGCATATCATCTTGGCAGCATGACGTTGGGGCCCTGGGGGAATCTGGTCATACAACGTACAACGTACGCATCAATACATACATGTGCCACACCCGTATACCCGAGGGGATGAAGAGGGATGTGTGCTGGCAGCTGCACTGTTGCCTGTAAGCCAAGCGAACTGGACCACAGAGTGCAACGTACGAGATAGCTTCATCAGCTTAGCTTTACCGTCTGGGGCCCTTCTACAGTGAGAGCAAAAGTTTCGGGATACCCCAAAGTAGAATGCTTCGAACCTTTTGGGGAACACTTGTTTCTATTAGGGCAAAAACCATATTATGTTGCAAAAGTAACGAATCACTGGATCTTTGAAATGTACCGAAATTATTGCTCACCCACTGTATGCCCTCTCTTCCCTGTCTGTCCTGTCTATGTGCCCTGTCTGCCACTCTCTGCTATCAATCTCCAAGAAAAGGACCCCGCAATGGGGTAGAAGTGGGTTCTGTTCGTCCCGGACATTCGGCCGATTGGACTGATTCCGGCGCAGACCTGCATAGAAACGCAGACTTTGTAGAAAAGAAGGCTGGGGTTGAACATCTCGTATCCCAGGCTTGTGGACTGGGAGAAGGGGCGGCGGGGCCTGGGCGTAGTAATGGGGCGAGGTAGCATGTTATCACCTTCCTAAAGTGCGCTTACCAGCGAAGGGCCGTGAGGGGTCCTTGACTCCTTGGCTTCCCTTCGTTTCTTGGGACCGGCAGGGGGTTATGCGTGCCGACCTGCCTTTTCCCGTCTGGCACGGCGGGGAATGTTCTTCGAAAACTAATAGCGGGCTTGTCATAATATGTACGTACATAAGGTACCCAAGGTCCCAAGCTAGTGGGCTTACAGGGCTACAGGGCCTCTAAGGTCTTTAGGTACAGGTACTGTAGGTACCTACTATGCGCCATATCCTCGGGCTGATAAACTGATGAATCATGAACCGTACCTTAGTGGAATCATTAATCTTTACAGAGACGAGAATCCGTTACCTTCTTATGTCTTTGAGGGCATTGGAGAGTACCTGTATGCAATCGCAACGCCCAGTGCACCAACCAACTTGGAAGATTGCACTGTACTCCGTACATCATACATGTACGGAATTTAGAACTCATTGAACTGAACATCCTTTTCGTTGTCTCTGACTCTCTGCTTGTGGTTTCGAGAACCGGGCACTCAAAGCAACACCCCCAAATGCAAAGAGCACGCCTCCGTACTTCGTAGTATCCACACAACTAAAGACCAAGCTATCTCCAGATGGCAGGCCCTACAGACTCAGTATCCACACCAAACCCTTGCCTTGATCCAGCGCAGCTCAATGGCTCTTGTCGCGGTGCCTAGAGGGCTAAAGAGCCAAAGGACGCTTCTAGAACATAAGCACGAAGCGACCTGCCTTTGCAGCTTAGCTCAAGCAATTGCCAATAAGCCATAGCTTCATGTTCTTATCGAGATACTGCACTCCATGGGCTTCAGGGACAAGGACAGGACAGGACAGGGGAAATATCGGGAACAGTGAACGTTCCGGAAGACGGGCTCCGACGTCACCGAGTCTTCAACCTCGGAACCGGTAACCGACATGGCGTCAAACGCATAGGTAGTGGGAGTTGTCTCTGGACGCGAATTGTCAGGACTCGGAACAAGGAAAAGTTACAAGCAAAGTGACTTGTTCAATTGGTGAAGACAATTGGTGAAGATAATTGGTGAAGACTTCATCCTACCTGCTAGTCGGGTACAGTTACTTTAAATACACCGAGAAATGGCCCCGCTCGAGGTACCTAGTACCTTGAAGATGGATTGGCTGGTCTCGATCCTGGGCGTACGTTAGGCGGTGGCCTGTTCTTACCGTTTTCGCCCATTCTGTTATGACTCAGCAGGGTCAATATGAACCTTTTCTAAAGCAGCATGTCAGAACACAAATAAGGTACGCGGAATTATGTATATATTTGTCTACGTAATGCTCGTGGTACTTCACGGGGATATCTATCTATTAGCAAAAATAAGGGGAAATAACTATGGATATATGGGATCGAGGTACTCTACACGTCTAGTATAATATGGTTTGTCATACCTCGATAAGGTGGCTATATGCACCTAGCACAGCAACACCGGTTAAATTGTCTATTCCCCTATAACAGTTAATACTAGCTGACTAGCAGTGGCTAGTAGGAGCTTTAATAAGAGAATAACTATCCGTTATGTAAGTTCTGATATCTGCTATGTAAAACCCACTTTTTATTGGGGCTATAAAGTTAGGCTTAAGTATATAAAGTATCGCACCTAATTTATATATAGAGATTAGTTCACTTTATATAAGTGTTATCAATCTTATTAATCTATATACTTAATAAGCTATAAGCAAAAATAATTAGAACTTTCGTATTCTTAAGCAGTTAACGCTATTCTAAAGCAGTTAACGCCGCCGCCTCTAACTCCCTTAGCTCTGCTTTTTCCTTATATTAGCGGATTATTTCCTCCTCGGCACGCCTTAACAACGTATCTATCTTACCCTTAAACTTAGTCGAAATACGCTCTAATTCGTGATCGTGTAAGCTATTATAAGGTGGTTCGTCGATATCTATATTAAAGACCCGGGCCGAGTAATAAGGCGCCTGCGTACTAGCCTTATATCATAGGGTTAGGGCAGGAGGAGCCGTTAAGGGGGGGAGGGCGTTACGTTTTTCCTTAGTAGCCGTAATTTCGAAGGTAGATAGGAGCCGTTTAGTACTATTCTCCCCTTATCCCTTCTTCTTACCCGTACTCGATATCTTGACAGCTCCTTCTAGCCGGCCTTTTCCTTATACGATTATCGGCTTAAGGGGCGGAGTAGTGGTAGATAGAATAGTAGTACTAGTATTAACCTAATAACAATTCTATCGCTAGTAGAGGTTAAATAATAAATGACTAAGCGCCTCTAAATCGCGTAGGTGGATAGATAGTACGTACCGATAAGGCAGGCTAAATGTATTAGTAATAGTATAAGACTGATAAGGCCCTAGCTATTACGGTTACTTTCGCTCTTTTTAACATATTACCTCTGGGTCGGCAAGCTTAATTCTAATCCTTTAAAGCGTCTATAGAATAACTCTTCGTAAAATAAGGCTAAAAAGAACTCCTACTATTGTAAACTCCACCATATTAATTCGGTTAGCCCTCTCTATTTATAAGTCCGTCCCTTAATTCTTCTAGTATAGCTTCATACTACGGAAAATAGTTACGAGGTCACCGGTAGAAGAGAGGATATACCGTTTAAGGCTAGCGTGCGAGGACTCGGTAATAGAGGTAGTACGGTTACCGAAGTAAGGGAACTTATTTATAAAGTAATATATAAGCTTCTCTTTATAGGGCAGGATCTAGAAATTCATCGCGTAATTAACTGCGATTTTTAGGTACTGACCCCGCCGCTAGAACTCTTTAAGTCGTTATGTAAAGATCTCTTCTATTAGACTCTCGGTTAGAGAGTTTTAATCCTTAAAGAAGGAATAGAAGGAGGCGTGGCGTTAAACTTTGCCGTTAGCTAGCTTAGTAGGCTTAAGAAAAAAGCCCTTAGTCTTCGCGAGGACGTTTATATTAATATACTAACGATATAGGATATTAGGAACTAATGTAACCACGTAGATGCGGCTTTGGAGTGGTTCTGACAGCCGGTTATATGACCCTCTTTTCAAGGCTACTGGATCCACCTCCTATATATATATATATTAAGGACAGGCTCAGGATATCCCTATTAAGGGATCATCATTTAATTATCATCTTCTTTTGCAATTGCTTGTTCTACGTTTGAGGTATCTTTCTAGTTTAACTTACGTTACCCTAATCAGAGCAGTGACTATCGATCTACTTCTTCGCTAAAGGTTATAGTGTTATTAGTTATATTTTAGTTAAGTATCGTGGTGTTACTAGACTAACCTCTTTATCTAATCTTTGTCTTAACGATATAGTGCCACTACGTCTTTATCTGGTTATAATATAGTGCTCGGAGGCGGATTTATTCGGCGTCCCTAAAGTATTCTAACCCTAATCAGAGTAATAAAAGGCGCTTAAGGAAGGTTCCGGCCCTCTTAAACAGACTATTAGTTAATAACCCCTAAGGAATATAAACATAACGACCGAGAAGAATTTAACGCTTTAAGACCGAGGGGAGATTTATCCTAATAGATTTAGAAAAAGAAACGACTATATAGGTAAGATTGGAAGTACCTTTAGCATTTTTAATTTTAAGACCCGCCGCTGCGGAGGTAGTAACTATAGGAATAAAAGAAACTGATTAGATCGCGATAGAGTTAGATCCCGGATATAGAATAGACTTAATAGGAGGCTTATAACCCCCACCACTAATTAAAACAGACTCTTGTATAATAGCGAAGAAAAGATAAGACTGCTAAGAGCAGCTGACTCGGATTAGGGTAACTAACCCCTAATAATCTAAAGAAAATACTAATACCGAGCGTAGAAGCGAAATAACGATGCCTTATATAAGGACCCGATAGTCTAATAGATAAGACCTTTACGGACCCTGTGAGTAAGTTACAATACTTCTTCATAAGACTTAGCGTATAATATTACTGATATTAATATCCGTGAGTATAGTCCCTTTACTAACAGGCAATCTCCTATTTATAGGGGGCCTTTGCCTTTAAGGTGAGTTAAAAAAGCTAGACCCGAAGATACATATCACGGAGTAAAACCTAGGACCGCTACTACCCTCTTATTAAAGACCTTATTACTCTTATTAAGATAAGATAATATATATAAGAACCTAGCTAGTATCTAAAACATCTATAGGATCTTCTCGCTAGATACTTAGTTCGAAGAACCTTTCCCTAAACGCCCAAACCCTATTATTATTATTCGCCCACCCCCTTATACTTATATCTTAAACACTATAGACACTTAGACTTAGTATTATAAGCCTACCCCCGTTATCGTTATTAGCGACTTCGACAATAAGGCTCCCTCGCCGGCTATTCCCCGTATTCTCACGCCTACTACTTTTACTACCCCTGATTAGGAGAACCACGATATCGGGGCTACGGCCTTACCTCCGCCCGCTTCTAGGCCGACTACTACGTCTACCGCGGCTCCGACTACTATTTCGATAACTACCCCTGGATCTACCCCTAACACTACCCCTGCCTAGTCTACCTTTACTACCTAGCCGGCTTCGAATACTCCTACTACCGCTACCCCTAAGTGTTAGCAGTCCCTTACTACCGCCGAAGACCTAATTAAGCTCCTGCAGACCCTAATAAGCCGTGACCGAGAGAGTACTATCGCCGAGGTCGTTAAAGCCCTACCCCTTACCACTACTACGTTAAAAGCACCCCTAAACCCCCTCGCTACTAGAGCTCCTCGCTTTAGTGGTAAATCCCTCTCTATATTCCTTTAGTAGTACGATAACTATACTAAGCTTAACCGCCTTAGTAAAGTCGATAAGATTACCTACGTTAAACTATATACGGATACGGCTATTTATCCCGTTGTTAAACACCTAGTTAGAGAGGTTTAAGCCGCTAAAGGTGGTTAGTCTAATCTAGTTAAGAAGCTTATTAAAGAGTACTCTTATTCAGATCCTGACTACTAACTTAACTTCTCTTATAAGGTTTATTAGCTTCGGGTGAAATATAAGACGTCTAAGATTATAGCGTTTGTTAGGTTAAGGACTTACTATAGCAGATTACTATCTAGAAGGCTAAGGCTAAGCGGGTTTAAGGTATTTTCGTCGAGGACTCCGAGCTCTACGGTATCGTCCTTACTATTCTGCATAGAGATATCTATATATTTATCGCTAATAAACTTTAAATTTAAGGCACTAATCTAAGGAAGATAGTTAAAAGCTATAGGCTGCTTTCGGAAATACTACGCGAGTAGTCTACAGATATCTAGGAAGTAAAGGGTAAGCGTATAGACGGAGACACTATACTAGGTATAGCTAAGTCTAATTAGCCTAATAATACCGCTTTCCAGCCCACTATCTTAAGGCGGCCTACTATAGTCTAGGAGTCTATAGCCTCTTAATCGGATATAGATAAGCTCGCCGACCTCCTTGAGAAGTATACTATTTCCCTTATCGATAATAGAGCTAAAGGCGTTAGGGGCACTACTACCTAAGTGCTCGCCCTATCTAAGAGGATAGGCACGGAAAATGTTTAAGCCCTCCTTACTATAAAGTCTAATCTAAAGAACGCCTTTTATACCGTCCTTAAGCACGCCCCTTAACCTATAATAACTACTTTAATACACTTCGCCGTCCCTAATCAGGCTAATAGTGCCGCTTACTAGCCTAATAACGCCTAGTACACTAAGGAGATCTACTATAGAGGACCCCGCCCTAGATATAATAACCGACGTAATAATAACCGCCCGACCTAGTAAGACGATAACCGCCTAGGATAGCAGAGAGGTGCCTAGAATAACGGCCAGCCCCTACTAGGTCGCTACTACTATTACGGCCAAGAAGGGTATCGGAGAGATAACTACCTTATCCTAATTCACGATAATACCTATAACCTAGTTAAGTAGTAGTTCCCCGAGTATTTAGTTATAGATTAGAACGGTATCTAGGCAGCCTACTTAGAGAGCGAGCTACGGGTTAACGAGTACTAGCTATACCGACGCCTTATATTATATTAGCCAGCTACTAAGCTCTATAGCCGATTTAAGGACCTCGTAGACCTCTATATTACGACCTTCTAGCCCGCTACGCTTCCCTATAAGACTAAAAAGACTGATAGGCTTATAATTAAGTATATAGTTAAGCAGGTATAGAAGTAGTAAGCCGGTTACAGTAGTTAGGCTAACTAAGCCACTTAAGCCTTAAGAGTCACTAAGGTTATAGGATCTATTAATTTTATTACCGCTAGGGTATATACTACGTCTATATCTTAATATACTTCGACCGACCCCTAGGACCCTTTTCGTACTATCCGGAGTGGGAGAATTAGTAAACCCATGCTAAAAGTAACGGCTTCCCCTAATCAGGCTATTTAATAGACCCTATCGACTCCGGAAAGCTTCTAAAGGGTTATAGAGATAGTTAACGATACCGATATAGAGGAAGGACTAACCCCTAATTCGACGGCCCCTATATCTAGACCCACCACCACTTTAACCACCGCCCGGCCTACCTTATAAGCCTTAGCTTAAAAGAATACCCTTAATTTATTTAATTAGGAGGCTATTATATAGAAGGTCCGCAAGAAGAGCCTAAAGCACCTTTTAGAAATAGAAGTTAAGGTTCCTATAGTTTACCTCCTCTCCACTAATAAAGCTATCCTCGCGGACTATAAGGAGATACTAAGATCGATCGGTAACTAGGTAAAGCCTTATAAAGTTATCCGCTTAACCTCTAAAGAGGCCTTTTTTACCGACCCCTTACCCCTTAGACCCGAACGCCCTATATAGTTTACGAATACCACGACTATAGCCCCTACGCCTAATAATACCCTATCTATGACGCCCGACCTAATAATTAATAAACTAAAGCCCCCCACGGTTTATACGAAGTATATAACTACACGGGTTAGCCTAACTAAGCGAATGGCTAAGTCCTACCCTACAGAGGATCGTTTTTACGTAGTTATTAATATAGGAGCCGTCCTTAATACCGTTCGGCTAGACCTCGTGGAAAAGCTAGGATTATAGAGCCGTATCAGGAAAAGTAATATCGCGATTAAGGGGATTAACGACATAGATAGAGTAAACTATATAGGATATCTAGAAGAGCACCTCTAGGTCGGGGACTAGTACGGCAAGGCCTATTTTATAGTAATCGAGGGAATAGGGCCTAGTATACTTCTTAGCCTGCTATTATTACTCGATAGCCACGCCTCTTTTACCTATAGAGACGGATAGATTAATATAGACTTCGCCTACGGGGATACCCGTATTATCGTCCTAGTCGCTAGTAGGGAATAACTTAACGACCGCCCTTATAGGTAGAGCTAGCCTAAGTTTAAAAAGGAGGAGAAACGATAAGAAGAGGAGGATATACTAGATCTAAGTATCGGGTAGTAGGGGGAGGACGGAGTCCCTTATAGTTAGTCTGGGGCCGCTACCTTAATATCGAGTAACGATAGGACTAGCGGTTCGCCCGACTAGGGGGCGAAGGAGGAGGAGGAGGCGAAGAAGGAAAGCGATAACGATATTTTCTTTTATTTAGATAATAAGGACGCTGCTACTTTAGTAGCCTTCCTGTTTACGGAGGAGGTAAAGCCCTTAGCGTAGAGAATTTATATAGCCTTAAGGGCGATACCACGAAATTAGGGCTAAAGATATAAGAGGTGTGTCGTGGAGGCTCCCTATATAATAACTACGACTATATAATAGTAACTAATTTATACTAACCACTTATCTTTTTCGACTTTTCTATACCACTATTAGCCTAATCACCCTAATAGCCTCTTAGTCTTATATGTTCGGAAGGACCGGATAATGTAGAAAGATTCCTAAATAAGAGCGCTTAAGGCTTTAAAGAAAGAGGAGAATAGTATTACTAGTATAGCCGCGGTTACGTCGAAAAGACTATAGTAGTCTAGGAAGAGGAAGTCCTTCGATCTTCTTAAAGAAGTATACTATCCCCCTAATCCCGAAGGCGTCTTTACTATATAAAAGCCTAAGGCTCTTAAGGTTTATCCTCTTAACGATATTCCGTTTAATAAAAGTGTCCCTAATAAAGACCCCTACTAAAAGAAGAATATCCTCGTGGAAATTAAGGAGGAAGACTAGGAGCTAGAAGACGAGCGGTTTATTAGCATAATCACACTAAAGTTTTCTAAAATTATACCCCGTTCGCGCCTTATACTCGAAAGACTCGACGCTATCCTGAAGACCGTTAACCACTTAACCCCTAAGACATAGGAGCTCCTAATAAAAGTCCTCCTAAACCGAGAGATAGCTATTACGTGGGATTCGACTAAGTACGACCGCCTTAACGAACGGGTAGCCCCTCTATAGAAGATACGGGCGGTTCCTTATAAGGCGTAGTAGGCGAAAAGGATCCCTATCCCTAAGACTCTAGAGTCTATCGTCGTGTAGATAATAAAGGACCGCCTTAAGAAAGGTATAATCGAGGAGAGCCACGTAGCCTATCATAACCCCTAGTTTCTAGTTAAAAAGAAGGACGGTAATATACGGCTTATTAACTCGGCTACTAAGATTAACGCAGTAACCCTTTAAGATACCTTTATACCGCCTAGGGCTAATAAGTTCTCCGAGGATTTCGCTATATATAAGCTTATATCTCTCTTAGACCTTTTCTCTGGCTATAATTAGATTACCCTTAACGAGGAGTTTTAAGATCTAACTACCTTTACGACTATTATCGGACTCTTTAGAATATATACCCTCCTTTAGGGGGCCACTAATTCAGTAGCCTAGTTTATACGTATTATAACCCGTATCCTTTACGACTTTATTCTCTAGTACTATAGACCCTTTATTAACGATATTATAGTAAAAGGACTGATAACCACTTATAAGGATACCCTAATCAGACCTAGAATTCGCCGTTCTATAGCCGAGTATATCGCTAATATCGATAAAGTGCTTCTTAACGTAGAGCTAGCTAGAGATATTATTATAGGTATTAAAAGCTAGTAGTGTTAGAAAGCGGCTATTATTGTGGGCTACGTCTATAGTATAGATAGTTATTCCCCTAAACAGGCTAAGATCGTAAAGTCTAAGAGTAGGAGAGGTATAGTACGGTTTCTGATATCCGTTCGTTCCTCGGTCTTGCTATCTTTTACCGAGTCTAGATTTATAAGTTCGCTATTATCGCTAGACCCCTAACCGACCTACTAAGGAAGAATATTACTTTTAAGTAGGAGGAGCCTTAATAACACGCTATAGACGCCCTTAAAAAAGCCCTTACCACTACCCCTATGGTGATTACTATCTAGTATAGCGAAGGCGTGGGAATTATCTACGTTATTGTTAACGCTAGCACGGAAGGATAGGGTAGAATCCTTAGTTAGTACGTTAAGGATAAAAGAGCGGTGGTATAATACGAAAGCGGTTATTAGTCTCCTATGGAGAGGGTCTATAATATTAGTAAGCTAGAGCTAAGGGGAGTCCTAAAAACCCTTCGGCGCCTACGTAACTACCTCTATAGGGTTTACTTTATCCTCGAAACCGACGCCTAAGCCCTCTTATCCTAGTTAAAAGGATCTGCTACTAATCCCCCTAATACCCTAATCACCCGATAACTCGTCTAGATCCGGCTCTTCGACTTTAATATTAAGTATATTAAAGGATCTTATCATTACTTTCCCTAATTTCTTTTATTTTTAAAGCCTATACTCGCTAGAAGGCTAGCGTGTAGTTTTAGGGCTAAGGGTAAACAGAGATAAGTCTCTTATCCACCTAGAGTCGCGATATACGCTAGTATAAAGGGCGCAAATCTATAAATAATCTTCCTAACTACTACCCTAATCCGTTTCTTTTTTAAACTTTTACCCTTATTACCCTAATCAGAAGCACTATAAACCTATCTAGACTTATTTCCCCGATCAGAAGGTTTTTTCTATATTTATTATTTATTATATTTATAAGCAAGCCTAACTATGTAGACGTTATAGAGATATACTACCACACATACTCTTTCTATAATAAGTATAAGTTTCTTTTATTATAATCTAAATTCTTCACTTCTATTCCCCTAATCACCGTATAACTTATCGAACCTAAGCCGATTACACCTGGCTTAATATAAGCTACCTATTCTACGGAAGGGAGTTATAGTCAGGAATAACTAGTATAGGGACGGTTTCAAAGGGTATAATATAATTAAGACAAATACCGTAAAAGGCTATAAGCCGTAAACTGTAAATCCCTCCCTAACCCTAGTACTAGTAACTAGTTAAGTTATTATATTAATCTTATTAGCCTGATTTTAGAAGTATAAATGGCCCTCCTCTTTTCACTGCTTAAAGACCCTTTTTTAATCTCTGTTACTAATTACTCTCCTTATTGCTATTATTATATATCTATTCCCCTAACCACGCCCACTTATACTACCCTTAAACCTACTATACGTAAGTCCCTCGCCTAGAAAGAGAAGATTAATACTATACCTATTACTAGAAGAGTAAGTTTAAGACACTAAGTTAACGGCGTTAAGAGCCCCGCCAGAAAAAAACCCTTAGAAAGAAAAACGTAATATTATAACGATAACGGCGATAATGATAATAAAATCCGGAAAATCCGGAGGTTCCCTAGCTTTGTTAGCCTAATTAATCGACTGCCGGCCGCTGCCTATAAATCTTATTCTTCTTATAAGGGCTTTGTTAGTAGATAGGCCCGTGGAATCTACTCGTGTTAAGTAGGAAACGGATCTTTATAAAGAGGAGGAAAAGAGAAAAAGATAAGCTACGAAGAAGACCTCCTTTTTTATACCTATTTTCCCCTAACCTTATTACCCTACCCTGCTTTCCTAAATAATAGCTCTTTCTTCACCTAACTACGCTAGCGACTTAGGCTCGGAAGCTTATTTCGTTATAATTCACTACCCATTAGCCGATCCGGCCCTGACTACTTTATCTAGCTATAACTATGCCTTTATTCCCCTAATCACCGTAAAAGATACCTATTCCCTCCCTTTTTTTTAACTCCTAAACCGGTCCTTCTTTATAGTCCTTATACTTAGGGACGTATACCTTAATTTCCCTATGGTAGACATAAGCCCTTACGGGAAAAGAGATCCGATAATACTTAACGGTCTCCCACTTCTAATACTAAGCGCTATCCTTAACCCTTTAGTAGTGGTTATCTAGTTTAGTCTAATACCGATATATTAAAGCCGGAACTATAGCCGGAATACTATCTCGAGCTAGGAGACTTTAACCTCCCGAAGTATCGCGTTACTAATAGGCTACCTATTAATAAACGGCTTTTATATTAAATAATATAAACGCCACGCTAAGGGGAGTATAAGAGATAATAGCCGTTATTATAAATTGACTAAGGTAGTATTAGACTCTGCTTAGGAGAGGGATCGGAATAACTAATACCCGGATACTTATTATTTGGCTAGGAGACCTCTTAATTACCCTATTAAAACTATCTCCGAAGGGTATCGTTATAATATATATAAGCGGACTTATAGAATTAGCAGTTAGCGTTGTCCGGGAACTCCTCGCTCTCCTGGATCAATACGTACTCCAAGAAGGGGTATAGAATCTTATTATTAACC
This sequence comes from Sodiomyces alkalinus F11, assembly GCF_003711515.1. Lineage (NCBI taxonomy): Eukaryota > Fungi > Ascomycota > Sordariomycetes > Glomerellales > Plectosphaerellaceae > Sodiomyces > Sodiomyces alkalinus. The sequence goes on along the minus strand of NW_021167080.1, from coordinate 3,222,269 downwards.
CGATTAGTTATAGCTATTTAGGGTTCCTTATAGTACTAGTAGAGGACCTTATTAATAATGCCATATACCTAGATTAGGAGTGCCCTAGTAGTATAGGGCCGCGAGACGATCTTTATAAGATACTCCCTCTAAGGGCTAGTTATATCCTTCGCTATAAAGACTCGACGATAGAAGAGGGGCGAACTATTACTAGCCTTTATTTTTATAAATAGACTAACCTTAACGTCTCTAAGGTCAAGAAGAGTATCCTAGACCCGCCCGGCGACTACCGCCTTACTTTCTCCAGGAATTAACGATTACAGGAAGTCTAACTTAACATACGACGAGTCGCCCTTACTAGCTACTTTATACTAGCCGAAATAGGGATTTACCTAAGGGATATTAGTCTCTACATAGCCTAATTAGGGCAACCTATATACGGAATCGATAAAAAACTTACCACTATATCTACTAGGGTCACCCTAAAGGAGTACTCCTTACGGGTTTTAAGGGGCAGACAAGCAGTAGACTAAAACCAAGGAGTCGGCTTAATAGACTACTAACGGCCGACTACCTTCTTCCTCTCGTGCGACTCGGTCTTATTAAATATACTAATTAGTTATTTAGTCGCTATTATTACTATTATTAGTTAAAGTGTAAATAATAGTTATATTCGTATCTGCCTTAATATTACGGTGAAAAAAAAAGAAGAAGAAGAGGAGGGAAAACGCTAGAAAGGCTCGCCCTTTATACTAAAGGGATCGAGCAATCAAGGGAGGTTACGAGCCTTATTACTTCTATAAATTATAAAGACGGCTATTTAGTTAAAGTAGTTATAAAGGGGCCTTTACCTGCTACGGCTTAAGGAAGGGGTAATTCACTATTTCCTCTTTTAGATCCCTTATTCCTGAGTTATGGCTACGTCTATAACTAAATAACGCAGGAGCTATTTTATCTAATCTTTTCGACTAATTAAAGCCCGGATTTCAACGTCTTTTTCTTAATCAGGGACCTTTCTGCCGGGTTAAAGAAGTTATTATTGCTATAACTAAGGCACGCCTCCTTTAACTAATCGAAAGACTCCTTTATAGGCAGTAGCTAAATAGTAACGCCTACTATAAAGGAACTCTTAAGGGGAAGACTATCGCGGAAGAAGGCACTTTTAAGCTTATTTGAGGAGGATAAATATCTCTTAACCTCGAACTCTAAGTATCTCTTTTCCTCTCTTTTCCACTCTATAGCTTTCGGCTAGCCCTTTCGCTCTCGGATATTACCCGTAACCACTAACCTCTATTTTATAAGTAATGACTTTTCCCTTTCTTTTTTAACTGCCCTCGACGCCTTTAAACCTAATCAGACTAACCTGCCGTAGTTTATACTCGTGTTAGCTCTTATTTCCCCTTAGTATCCCCCCCCTTTTCTTCACCCCCCCTCTTTCTTATATATCGATATAACTAACTACTAGGCTACTACCCCGGTAGGAGATTTACTTAAGAGGTATATTCACCCTAAGCCACGTATAGTTATTAAATCTCGTACTAGGAGCCGTATAGAATACGTTCCTAAGAAGAGTAGCTAGGCTTTCCCCTTAACCGGCCTCCCTTACCATCTATTCGAAGTATCTAACAATAATCCTCTCTTCTTTAAGTTCGCTATAAGCGATAAGGCGAACTAATATACTATTTAATAGCTCCTAGAGAGTATAGAAGGGGAGTATTTAGGAGGGGCGGCTATGGATAATATAACCCCGTTAACTCTATTAGCGAAGGTCCGTGCAGATAGCATTATATCTACCCGAATAGCCTTACTTACTACGTAGAGAGTATACAGTAATCTCTTTAAGGGCTAGTCGTTAGAGAAATCTACTATGAAAGACTTAATTAGGGTAATAATCACTAGATAGATCAGGGGATACTAGGCCTAAGGCCTAGATTAATAACGTTACCTTATAGGGATACGACGCTAAGAGGAAAAAGTATAACTACTTAGATATTAGTAATAGGGACCTTTTCCGTATTTCGACGAGCCGGCTAATCCCCTTTATATACTATATTAGAGGAAACCACTTTGTTAGTCTAATCTTAGATTAAGAGACTTAGGTTATATACGTATACAATAGTATATAGTATAATGGAGGAGCTAAGAAGCGTCTACTAGAGAGTTTTCGCGGGGCCGTGAGTTAGCTACGGTATATTAAGGCGCCCGAGGAGGCTATAGATAGCCTAACCAGGAAATTCTATATTATCCCTAGTCCCTAGCAGAAAAATACGTACTCGTATAGTCTATTTATTAGTGAATAGATCCGTTCTGTTATTTAGGAGGGATACTTATTTCCCGCTTCCTCTAGGCTATATTGATTATGGGATAGTCGCTATTACGCTATAGATAACGCCAGTTATACACGGTATATCCGGTATAGCTAGTTAAGCTATATAGGCGAACTCTTCGGCTTCAGCTATTAGCCCGAGCTAGTTTTTAAGCAGCCTACCCTAACCCCTAACCTAGCTCCTACTACTACTCCTATTATATTACCCTTCTATAATCCGTCTAAGATAACTAATTTCACGCTTATTAATAAGAGTGGAAGCCTATTAACCCGCCTAAGGGTTCTAAAACTCCTAAAACCTCTTAGACGACTAAATAGAAGTCCCCTTCCCCTAGTTAGGGACCAACTAAAGTCCTGGCATTCGATAATAATAATAGCGGCACGTTCCCGGAGCTAGGCAATCTGAAGCTTACTACCCCTAAGTATAAGAAAGTTACTAAGGAAAGCACGCCCCTATTATAGTACCGCCTAAGTCTCCTAAGGTCTAAGCCCCTATTAGTTCCCCTGATCCAAAGAAGACTAAGCTAAAAAAGCAGTCGAAGCCGTAGATACAGTAGCCATAGTCCGCTCTAGTTAAGATTAGCTTAGCCACTAGCTACTACACGTATAAGGGAGAAGATCTCGTTAAGTTTTCCGTGAGAACGGATATATAGAGTAAGTAGGAGGAGGACTAAGCATATCAGGATCACGGCCTGGAAATATCTCGCAGTTTACTATTCTATAGGTTAATCGAGATAAGGAACGTGCCGCTTAGACTAAGTAATTATAGCCGCGCAGAATAGATCTAGTCGTTTAATAACCCTTATAGGGCCGCTTTATAAGATACCGCCGCTAATAGTAGTAAGTATCTCCCGCTATCGCGAGCTATGTCGTTATAGTACCGCTATTAAGTAGGAAGTCGATACGGCTACTGCTAATAAGAGGCTAAGAAGGCTAGCGAGCCCGACTATATAGTAGGAGGAAGGACATTACGGAAGCGTAAGTAGAGATATAGGTAGAGGATTAGATAAGCGACGTTTTAAGGATATAGTTAGTGAAAATAGTAATGGAACGGTAAATACGGAGGAACTAGAACTAAGAGGATCCCTAACTAGGTATACGTGGAAGACGGGGTGATTAGAGGAATAAGGGTATATAATAGCTCTTTGCTTGGTTTATTTGCTTGTATCTGCTTATTTTTGGAGTTATCTACGCTACAAGGGCGTAATCGAGATAATTAGGGCCGTATTATAACCGCGTAGATACGGCTTTGGAGTGGTTCTAATAGCCAGTTATATAACCCCCTTTTCAAGGCTACTAGATCCACCTCCTATATATATATTAAGGACAGGCTCAGGACATCCCTATCGAGGGATTATTATTTAATCATTATCCTCTTTTATAATTGCTTATTCTACGTTTAAGGTATCTTTCCAGTTTAACTTACGTTACCCTGATTAGAGCAGTGACTATCGATCTACTTCTTCGCTAAAGGTTATAGTGTTATTGGTTATGTTTTGATTAAGCATCGTGGTGTTACTGGACTGACCTCTTTGTCTGATCTTTGTCTTGACGATCTGGTGCCACTACATCTTTATCTGGTTATACTAATCCTAGATTTAGGTGTGATTTAAGCGCGTTTATTAGGGCCTACTCCTAGTCCATAATAATATAGTAAGGTAACGGTAAATCGGCGGCGAGGATAAAGTCGGTTAAGGCCCTAAGCGTCTAAGCGTATTAATCCTCCTTTTCGCTATTAAGGAAAACCATCGCGATAGAGAAGGTCTTTCGTAAAGGCGATATACCGTAAAAATTAACTAGCGGTATATTAAACTTATTAGTTTTATACGTTATATCTATTACGAGGATATCGGAGGAATATCGTAAGAGGGTAATTATGGATTAGGGGGCGATAAAACGGCACTTTGGTCGGTTAAGGCTATCACGGCGGTTATAGTAGGTAAAGCTATCCTGTTTATTAATTTACTAAGAAATTAGTATATAATTATACAATGGTAATAGTAAGTAAAAGTCAGGAAAGTAATTAAACCTCGTAAAGCCATTAAATTAGGGTCTTATTACTAAGCTCGCTACGGCGATACCGGGTAAGTAAGTTTATAACGTTAATTCTAGTTATATCGAGCGCCTATTAATCTAGATCTTCGGGATTACGTAGTCTTATCAAGATATCGCCGGGCCGAATACCGCTATTCTATATAGAAACGATCTTAAGAATGTATAGCTTAATAACCTGCGAATAATACTATAAGAAGGCGCTCGCCTCAATCTAGCTATAGTTATAGGAACTTAGTTAACTAGTAACGCGATTAACGACTACTTTAACTACCTAGCTAGTATCACGACGACGTAGGTTAACCTTAAAGGGGCAGGTAGTGGATTATAACGAAGTCCTCCGTTATTTTAACTCATGCGTTTAGGACTCTTAACGCCCTTGAACCCGACCTTTCCTATAGATATACGTGATACGTATCGGTTCCTTACCACGGGGATACTATTCGTTAATAATACGGCTATAGCCGTTCGAGAAGGCGTAGGTCGTAAGAGCTATATAGCCTAGCTCCCTTAAGTTAAAACCCTGCTGCGGTAGGCCAGAGCCGTAAGGTCGATCTTGAGTTATATCGTCGGTTATTATAAGGTTACGTCGTGATATCTAGAGTAGCTTTAATTCTACTATAGCTTATTAAGTGTGTGGATTAATAAGATAGATAACACTTATATAAAGTGGATTAATCTCTATATATAAATTAGGTGCGATACTTTATACGCTTAAGCCTAACTTCATAGCCCCACTAAAAAGTGGGTTTTACATAGTAGATATCAGAACTTACATAACGAATAGTCATTCCCTTCAATAACAGCTTCAACAACACAGGGAGCCAGAGTCCTGACTCCCCCCCCCTATTCCGTCTTCCGGGTCGACTTAAACTACTTTAAGATTAAATAATACACTACTTCCCCATCACCCGAAATTAGGTGCGTTTATAGGTCTCTCGAAGTACCTAAACACAAAAAAGCGAACACGTACGAGTACTCTTTGTAGAGATATTACGTTATTATAATATAGTGTTAGTTCTTATTACGTTATTATAAAGGGAGGAAAAAGTAGTGGTTAGGTAATCGCGTAAAAATCCGGATACAGATTATATAGTCGGAAAAACGCTAGACCGGATTATATAAGCGGGAAAACACCGGATAGTCACGTGCCCTAATATTATTCGTCGTATAACTAAGGAATAATAGATCTACTAACCGTATTTATTTATTTTAATCCTAACACGCGCCCCTCTACCCGTGCCGCCCTTTTCCTTTTCCCTCCTTTCCTCCCTTTTCCACTTACCCTTTTCCACTTACCTTTTCCCTCCCTTTACCTGTCTTAGTATATATTTAAACTACGGCTATTTAACCCTGGTATTCGTGCTTTAGAAGACGACCTATGAGATAATTACACGCCGAGCAGAATCGCGACGTTACTCTGGTAGTAGTAAAAGTGGTGGTAATACCTAAGGTAGTGTTTTAATTTCTCGGATATTTAGGTACTTCGAGAGACCTACGAAACGTACCTAATTTCGGGTGGTAAGGAAGTAGTGGATTATTTTACCTAAAAAGAGTTTAAGTCGACCCGGAAGACGGAATAGGGGAGGGCGGAAGACGGGCACAGCTGACCTCTTCAATCACAGGAACAGCAGTAAGATGGTTCCTTCAATCGTACAAGGCGTACTGACTACTGCTCGTTGAAGTTCCTCGAGAGTAGACTGTGCTTTCTTTTCCCCCACGGGCCATGGTCCACGATCAACGCCTCTTTTTTCGACGTCGGAAACCACCAGACCCTTCATGTTTCCTTCAAGCGTCGAACCAAAAGAATAGTCGTTGGATGTCCCTCGATCAAGGCAACCCCATGCAAGGATCAATTCGTAGCTGTCTCCATCTCCAGCGGCAGCCACCTTCATCTTCAGGGTGCTGTGCCCTGTCAGTGGTCACGGCTTCGGACCTTTCCGCCCACAGGCTGCTAGGAGGAGCACAGCTCTCCCAACTCGAATCGTCTTTCGGCTCCCTCACGAAATTTGAAGCCATCTTGGACGGACCAGACCGTTGATATATTCCTAAGGTGGGGGGCTCTAAACCTCTTCTCGCGTTGGGATCCCAGCTGTCATTAATTCATTCACCCTGCTACAACGGTCTTCGACTGTTCATACGCATCCCTTTGTGCTGTGTTGACATAGGGGCGAAGTACAGGGGTCTGCATTGACATTTGTCTGACATTTGTCATATTTGAATTACAAATACAACGACGTGAAGCGACCAGGGTCCAGTGCCTACATGTAGGGGCGATTTTTTCCCCTCCCCCTCTGCCTTGCCACTGAAGGATTCACCGTATCCACAAGCAATCTTAAGTCCCAGGACCCTTAACCCAGACGTCAAGAAGTGATACTCCGCCATGGATGGCACCTAATTAGGTCACAGGTATGCTTGCTTTCTGTTCTCCGTTCAACAATTCCTGTAGCTTGTATTAATTATTCCTCGGACGCCCAGTAGACGCGATCGACTTCCTATATGCTGTCACTCATCTTGTCACCTTCCGGGCCGGCGTCAAGAGCCGTGGATTCGGCGAAGCCGCTTGAAGCTCAAGAGTCAAGACTCAACGCCGCCGAACGGAACACAAGGGCAACGGCAAGTCTCTTCCGGTCTTCCGGTCTTTGGCATAGCGTCGCACCTGCGACCAGGAGCATGATCCGTCCTCGGGCATGTAATTTGAGTAGTCCATTCTACGAGGACACCACTGCACCAGGAGCATTTTGAACAGAGGTGCTCCCTTTTATCGACAACGCTCCTTCTTTGGGGTCGTAAAGGGACCAATCTTGCTACCCCAAGAAACAGGCGACCCCGAAACGAGTTAGAAGGATCCGCTTTTACTGGTGCCTATCTATAGTACCGGCAATGCGCCAATGCCCGCCTTGGACGGAACGTCAGCCGCAAACCCGTAGGGCTAGAGCGTCGAGTGTTGTGATCCCTGAGGCAGAGTCAGCAAGCGTATAAGTACGAGACGTCCGCGCATTGAAGACGCCTTCTCTCAGAGCAACTGACAGGCGATAATAGTGTGTTCCATCGCTGTCGCGTCTTAGCCATCCTGCAATGGTTTCCTTGAAGGCAACACTCGCCGGTTTCGGTGCAGTGGCCGCCCTTCTCCTTCAGCCATGCGCCGCGCTTCCCTATTCTGCCGGCCTCGAACCGTCCCAGTCGCCCAACTACGAAAACATAAAACTTCTCAAACGTGCTGACGCGCGGGACTTCTACCTTCGCGTAATGCCTCTCGGTGCGTCCATCACGGCCGGAGAGCATGGGCCCGAAGACGACACGCAGATGAACGGCTACCGGAAGTTTCTCCGTGACAAGCTCCGGCTTAGGGGGTGGAAGGTGAACATGGTCGGCAGTTTTAACCGTGGCCTTATGAAGGACAACGTGAGTAGCGGCAATCAAAAGAGGTTGGACCGCCCCTCTTTCCCTCCGACCCCCCCCCCCCCCCCCCCCCAACAGCGATTGGAGCATCCCCAGACTGACGACTTGAGGAAACCAGGACCATGAGGGTATCTCAGGCCAGCGTGTAAGCGAGGTGACCGCCAGGACAAAGCGCGCCACCCACACCTGGCTACCGAACGTGGTCCTCATCAACGCTGGAACCAACGACGCGACCCAAAACGGACGGCATGAACCCGTCGACGGTACGGGCCTCAGGATGAAGGAGCTCATCGAAACCATCTTCTCCGAGGTACCCCACGCCGTCGTTGTCCTCTCGACCCTAGTCCCCAACGGCATCAACCAGGGCAACGTCGACAAGGTCAACGCCGAGTACCGCGACCTCTACTACCGCCATTTCCGCAGTTTCGTCACGCTCGACGAGCACGGCAACGAGGTCACCCCCTTCAAGGTGGTCCTAGCCGACATGGCCGACGGCTTCATCACCAGCGGGGACATCAAACCCCACCCGGACCTCACGCACCCGACCATCCCGGGGAACATGAAGATGGCCGCCGTCTGGGACTGGGCGATCGACCAGGCCAACGGGAAGGGGTGGCTGAGCGAGCCGAGCCCGTCCGGGCTCTTCGAGGACAGCGAGGGCACCACGACGTGCAGGAAGGAGTACGGCAGCGGCAACCAGGACGTGCGCAGCGGGAGGCAGGTGCTGCACGCCGCCAACTCGGTGATCCGCGACGACGGCACGTACAGGCACCAGTCGGTGCCCCGGAATGACCGCGAGGTGACCAACCTGGGCCGGTCCAAGGGCACGCGCGTGTGGTTTGCGCAGCTCGTGAACGTGTACAATGCGCCCAAGGGAGGGGAGCGGGATGAGCTCGTCTGGGGTTGGAAGGTGGAACGCAGGACGCTCAAGTTCCGCCTCAACATGGGAGATGGGAATTTCGCGGAAGAGCATGACATTGATGTCAAGGACGACTATATCAGAGACGGATGCCCGATTGAAGGTATGTTCATTGTTCGATTTTTCTTCGGTGTGAAGCCCACAAGCTAACATGAATACTTTGTTTGCTCTCAGCTATTCAATGGGGCGATGTTGTAAGTCGTCACATCAAGATACTGGGCGAGACTGCGAGGTTTTAGAGCCATGAGACTAACACTAGCAGAACGGCGATGGCTTGGATGACTTTATTTGCATCGCTGAAAATGGAGAAATGTGAGGCTTTCTCCATGCCCACGTCCATGACCGTTGTTTCCTGTCTGCGAATCGCCTGCTGACACGCCTCCTAGGTTTGTGTCTCTCAACACGGGCGGAAATCCGCCCACATTCAGGGCGCTGGGATCGGTATGCAGCGAATCTCTGCTTCTATTTCGTGCCTTCCGACTTGCTAACGGTGCCTTTTGGTCTAGTATAAAACCCCGGAAAGGGGCCTCGGCAGGGCACACGTGCGCCTGGGCGACATCGATGGTGACGGGAGGCTCGATTACTGTGTCATCCCGGCCTCTGGCGACATCTTGTAAGTTGAACCAAGGATCCCGAGACATTGCCATCGATGGTGTTCTGTTGCTAACGCATGCTTTCTTGAAGCTGTTGGCGCAATGGTGGCATTGGCGAGAGGGCGGCCTACTGGCAGAACATGGGCTCAGGCGGGCCGGTCTTCACGGCCAAGGGAATGGGTGATATTCGGGGTGTCCGTTTTGGTATGTTTTGTTAACCTTGCCCGATCCGACCTTGACCCCAAGCTATCTTGACGATGGATTACTGACATCCAGCCCTGTCACAAAGTTGATATCAATGGAGAGTATGTTCTGTGTCCTCAGCCCCGAAAGGGGTTCTGGACTTCTTGTCCCCGGAAGCAAAAGAGAGAATGCTAACATGCGCTGCGTGCACAGCGGCCGATCGGACTGGACCTGGATGGACGAGCACGGAAGGGTCACGACCTGGATCAACCAGCGAGGTTCGGATAAGGGCATGATCCCGCGATGGCTCGATGCGGGTGTAACCCATCAGGGCATGGGTACAAACATCGGGATTGACAGGCATCAGATTGCTTTTGGTCGAATCTTCGGTGACAATGGGAGAGCGGACGTGAGTATATTGGACTCCCTTTTCTTTTTCCGAGAACCACAGGGCGGTTTTCCCAGATGATGCTGACTTTGCCTCTAGTACATCCACTACTGGGAATCGTGCACCTTGTCGTACTGTTCGCGCAGGTTCGTGCCCTACGAGAATCTGGGGAGCGGTGGCAAGTTTCAAAAGGGCAAGTTGCACCCTCCGCCTAACCCTTCCTCTGACATCTGCAGTCCTAGCGAGCCAACTGCTAACGAACGATGACCACATCAGGTGACGGCATATACTGGGGCGACATGACTGGCACCGGTGTCGACGACTACATTTGGATCTCGCCGGACTCGGACAATGGTAACGCAGAAGCATGGATCTTCCTGAACAAGAACACACGCGAACAGTCCGATTTCTACGCCACTTCGGCCTGGAGCACCCCTATTTCGCTCAAGACGGGGCTTAACCGCAGAGCCCTACACATCGGAGACTGGGACGGCGACGGCAAGGACGATATTATTGGCATTATCGATCGGAACACTGGCGCTCTCAGAGTGTGGCATAGCCGGTGGGACGGGAGCCGGTTTAACTGGGATGTTCGAGATATTCCTAACAGCGCGAGGTGTAACCAGGGCTGGGGTCTCGGTTACTTTGACAACGGCGCTCACTTTGCCGACATCAGGTAAGACAACTGGTCGGATTCGATGGCCCCGATGACGGTTGACGAGCTAACCAATTTCACCTCGTTTTCACAGCGGCTCGGGACGTGTCGACTACATTTGCATGGAACCGTCCGGACGTGCGACGGCCTGGCTCCGCGACGAGCATGGTGGCTGGTTCAATGCGGGACAAGTCAAGTACCACGAGGACCTTGACCGCGCCAACTTCCAGTTCGCGGATGTAAACGGTGAGTTTTGAGCTCTAACAGCACAGCCCTTCTCCTGGAAGGCTTTTCTACTTACACCGTCTCTCCATCAGGCGACGGAAGGGCCGATTTGGTCTGGACGGACAAGTTCAACGGAGACGCCAATGTCTGGTACAACAAGCGCCAGGCCGCCGAACATGAACGCGGAAACCTGGGCGGCAGTCTCTTCGAGTGGGAGAGGCCCATCAAGGCATTCCTCGGATCTTCTCGAGGACCAAACATGCACTTCCCGAATCTCGGAGGCCAAGGCCGCGCTGACATGGTCGGTACGAACCCGACTACTGGGCACGTTAGTAACACTATCCCCGAGTATACTATCCCTGTCTACCTCTCAATGTCGCTGATATATTCGAAAAAAAAAAAAAGGCCTGGGTTTGGTTCAACTCTTGCCCTGCGGGAGGCGATGACTGGCCAGCAGACGACCCTGTTCCTGACCCTGGTCTACCTCACTACGGCGCGTCGCCCCAGCCTGATCCTACACCGGAAGACCCGGACGACCACTGGTTCTGCGGAGGAAACGGTGGCACTTGGACGCCCCAACTGTGGAATGATCGTAGGATCGGCCGGTGGCTTGTCCTAAGGTAGGCGGAGGGCGTGGTCCTTTGACTCCCCTTTTCGTTCCCAGTCCATGCCCAAGTTCTAACCCATCTCTGATTCTAGGTCCGAGCTATACCTGGGCCTCGATACCGACTGGCCCACCGATGTCCAGGGTGTTCCCCGTGTGATTGCCCAATACAACGGTCTGTCCAGAGATAACGCCTGGAATTGGCCAGCAAGTTGCAGAACGTAAGTCACTCCCCCCAACCCATGTACTGTAGCAAAGCATCCGTCATTCTGTACCTCAGACGTCTAACGGAGAGGAAAAATTCCAGCGTTTCCGGGACCTGCTCTGTCGAAAAGCTGGGAGACTCGGCGGCCTGCGTGCGAACCCCGGAAAGGCCGTTCGCCCTCTGGTCGATGCAGAACTTGGCCCTCTTCCTCCAGGAGTGGTATAAAGAGTTGAACAACGCCATCGACAGCGCCTCGCTCTTCACGGCCCAGTTCGCCAACACCTTCATTTCCTACTCCTCCCAAGAGCCCGCCGGCGAGGCAGCGTGGCTCACCATCGTCGCCGGAATGTTCGGGAGCATAGGCGCTTTCAGCGGCGGTGCCGGGACGTATTCCGGTCTGATCACCATTGCTGCCGGCGCAGCCAGTCTGTCGAGCTCCAGCCCGCCGGAGGATCCCCGGTTCACCAACTTTGCGACCGCGCAGGCGAAGCTGGGCGAGGCGAAGCTCGAAGTCATGGATACGATGGACAAGTACTTCAAGCGCCTCCTCGCGGACACGCCCCCGAACGACGAGTGGGAAACGGGGACGGAGCTGGCGAGGATCATCGAGAGCGGCGCCTTCGCCGACCAGGACATCGCCCAGGCGCCCTCCAATTCCACCATGACCAGATGGGTCCAGGCCTCGATGATCAGCGGCATGTGGAACACCGGGAATGTGGCCATTATCAAGTGGTCCAACGACAATCCCTTTGCGAGGGACTATGGGTTCAGCCCCTGCTTCGGGCGTCCCGGTATTGGGAATTCCCAGGCCGTGGCCTGCGTGATGGATCACAACTTCCTCATTGTAAGTCCTCCTTCCGTCTAGCGGCGCGCAACGCATTCCAACTCGCCCATTTCTGCTCCGGTGTTATCTGCTGCTAACTTCCGTGTCTCTCTCCCCCCTCCACAGGCTCGCATGGCAGTGCAGGGAAATAGCCGTAGCGACGCCAGCCACGTCAGGGACTTCCCCGACATTGGCCAGAGCGAGGAAACACTTCAGAGATACGGCCTCAGCCAGCTGCAGGTCATCCGATCGGCCATGAGGACGCAGGAAGCGGCCAACTCGTACCTGCCCACGAGCAACGTCGTCAAGAAGCTCGTCGACGACGTCACCAACAGCCCCGGGGAGAACATCGCCGACTTTTTGCCCCTCTTCAACATTCCCGTTTGCGACCTCGACAAGCTGCCCGACCTTGTGCCGCAGTACAGCTTCTGCCGGATGTTGCATCTTGATGATGATTACAGCAACCGCTGCATCCAGAAGATCATGTCGGACAACTGTAAGAGGCTGCCGCTTGGCGGTTCGCAGTGGCCGTATGTATATGATGACTGGTGATGCTGTGCGCCTTACCAGGGGTGGACGGGGGCGCAGTGCGTGCTAATTCGGGCGGTGGTTTTGGGATGGTTGCTTTCCCGATCCCCGTCATATTTTGCCATCCTTGTCTTCTGAATACATGTAATTTATAGACACGCAGGCGGTATCAAAGCACTGGAACTAGTTGAGATATAGATGCCTGAATTAAGCAAATTGATTGGATATTTTTTTCTTTTGCGTAACGACTCCCGGGATTTGATTCCTGTTGACCACATGCACTTACTACACGCATGTTATTCGAAGAAAATGACCCGCTTGGTCGACGGTCCGGCTATGGCTTCCGGTCCCGGTAGTGGATCCTCGATCGCCCCACCGGGATTCGGACCCACGCGCACCAACCAACCAATCAATATTCATCCTTTCGTCGAAAACGGCAACTACTAAAGCAGAAGGGGTCGGAGGAGCAGACAACCGAGCTTTTGTGGTTGCTGGCTGAATAACAGAGCTACCGAGGGCATTCGGCAGGAGGTCCCAAAGGGAATCATAATCGGACGGGTATGATGCTCTATTGAGCCTTGGCCGGGATGCCGGGTACGGTGGCATTGAGTCGCATGGACCGGCCAATGGATGGCAAAGGGGGCGTCGCCCGCCGCTTCTACGCTATTCGTATATGCTGCGGGGGAGGGGAGGACGGACGCGGTACGACTACGGCCCATGGTCGCGCTCTGGCTCGAGTCCTAGGGTCACGGGTGGGTGGCACGAGGCTAGGGACCGGGGTCACACCGTCACACCTGACGCTACGAGATGGATGGTTGCAGTGGATCTAGAAGTTGAGCTTACTGCAAGGGTCTAGCTCAAACTACGGAGCGCTGGGTAGGTAGTAGTAGCAAAAGAATGACGTGGGATGATGGGATCTCCGTCAGGATAAGATCAGCACAATAGTAGCTTTCTTTCCACCGACTTTAATACGTTGCCGGCACACAGGAACAGCGAGGGAGAGAAAGAAAGGTGCCGAAACAAAGGACGACAGGGACACAAAGAAATCATGCCAAAGAGAAGGCTAGCGGCACGGGGTCAGACAGCTGAATATAGCAATAATAACAATACTTGAAGTGTTTCCGAGAAGAAAATCCCATGGACGAGTAGGTTAATAAAAGACACGCGAAGAATGTGGTGATGGCCGAACTAGTGGCGGAAGCTCGCAACACGAGCGGCGTGTAAGTGCTAAGTCTGATTACGCACATGTGTTGTTTAACCAGGACTCGTGCGTCGACTCCTTATGACCCCTGTTATCGGCTGTAAGGGGGCTCATATCCATCCCCCGACTTTCCCAAAGTCTCTGTGGCAGCTGACAACTCATTTTGTACAGTGTACCGCCGTATTACTGCATTGGATACGGCCGATACGCCCCTTGGCGCGATGGCGTCTAGGTGGATTCTCCGGCAAAAGTTGAGGGGATAACCCAGACACACATCCCCCCTCTTCTTTGACGGCTAACCTCAATTCATTCAATGTTCTCCAATTCCTTGAAACATTGTCACATTATTTTGGCTTTCTTTAGACTGCACGAGTCATGAAGCTCGCCGTACTAGGAATCATTCTTACTCCTATATTCACATTTCTAGCATCAAGCCAGAATGAGCCTGACGACTGCAAGGGCTACGTCGCCAACAACATCGTCAAAACAGATAAAACAGTGTCGGCGGACCTCGACCTGGTCGGTCGCGATTGCGACCTTTATAGCCGGTCTGTCCTCCGACTAACACTTCTTGTCGAATACCAGACTAGTAAGTCAATATGGGCAAATCGAGATGATTTGCACGTTCTGGCCCTGCCTCTTAAACTTACAGACACTATTTAGACTCCCGACTCCATGTCCTCATCCAAGACCGCGACAAGGAACGATATCAAGTCCCAGAAGATGTCTTTCCTCGGCCATCATCGTCGCCATTCTCCGCCAATTCCTCCCTCCTATCATTCGAGTTCAGCGACCCCTCTTCCTCCTCCCCTTTTTCCTTCAAAATCACAAGTGCCACAACAGGCGAAGTCCTCTTCGACACATCCAGCACGCGACTCGTCTTCGAAACCCAGTTCCTCCGCCTCCGGACCTCTCTCCCGCCAGACCCAAACCTCTTCGGCCTCGGCGAGCATTTCGATTCCTTCCGCCTGCCGAACCGAAACTACACCCGCGCTCTCTGGGCCCGCGACGTGGCTGTCCCCCGCCGGGAGAACCTGTACGGCAGTCATCCAGTCTATATCGAGCAGCGCCCGACCGGGACCCATGGGGTCTTTCTGTTGAACTCCAACGGGATGGACATTGTTATTGACGACAACGGCAATCAGAGTTCCTTCCTCGAATATCGTATCATTGGGGGCGTGTTTGACTTTTACTTTTTCGCCGGCCCGACGCCTGTGGAGGTGTCGCGACAGTATGCCCGGGTTGCTGGGCCGCCGGCCATGGTTCCGTACTGGAGTCTTGGGGTATGTTCCCTCGTCGGCTGTGCTCTTTACGCGATGGCCATGAGAGGTTCTGGTCCGTTGACACACATCGTTCCTACAGTTCCACCAGTGTAAGCACGGGTATCGGGACTGGTTCGAAGTTGCCGAAGTCGTGGCAAACTACTCGGCCGCCAATATCCCCCTCGAGTAAGAGCACGTCGACTGATCCCTGCCTTTTCCCTCGCTCCTTATGTGCTTTTAAAAGAACTAAAAAATGTTCGTGCCCTCAGGACAATGTGGACCGATATCGATTACATGGACCGACGCCGTGTTTTCTCTTTCGACCCCGACAGGTTTCCCATCAACAGGATGCAGGAGATTGTCCACAACTTGCATCGCAAGCAGCAACAATATATCCTCATGGTTGACCCTGCAGTGGCCCATGAGGACTACCCGGCTTTCAACCGTGGCAGCAGAGATGCCTTGGACGTATTTCTAAAGTCGGAGAGATCAGACTCATATTACTTCAAGGGTGTCGTTTGGCCGGTATCTCTCGTCTTCTTCCCTCTTTTCAAAGCAATCTTATCCAGGGACAAAGTTGATCTAACTACTACATTCTTGAAAAGGGCGTCACCGTGTTCCCCGACTGGTATCACCCGAACGTTACGAAATACTGGACGCGAGAGTTCGAGGATAACTTCAACCCGCATACGGGTGTGGATATCGACGGCGTTTGGTCTGTTGATATTGTCAACCTCTCACACCTTTATACTAATACCCTACCAGGATCGACATGAACGAACCGGCCAACTTTTGCATTTTTCCATGCCAAAACCCGGAGGAAGAAGCCCGGAGACAGGGGATGCCGCCAGAACCGCCACCTGCTCGACCCCCCCCTCGACCTCTCCCGGGGTATAACATCACCATTCCGGTGGGCCCGTCTCCGAATACGGATTTTTCTGGAGCAGCAGCTGATGGTCTTCCCCCCATTGACCCTTTGCCCGTACACCAAGAGCAGCGTATGCTCGGGGAGGTGTCCCGCGGGAAAGAGGAAGATCTGCTATTCCCGCCTTATAGGATTGCTAACGGTGGGAATGCGCGTCTGGACCTTAGCTATCGGACTGTTGATACGGATGTGGCTCACTACAATGGTCTGAAGGAGTATGATCTTCATAATCTTTATGGAAGTAGTGAGTCAATGCGCCGCATTCCCTTTCCCTGTCCCTTTCCCTTTGTGCTGTCTCTCTCACCAGGGTTGTGACGATTCTGACAAGCGACACCGTGAATAAGTGATGGGCATGACGACTCGCGAGGCAATGCTTCGTCGGCGACCCTCCTTACGACCGTTCATATTGGCCAGGAGCACGTTTTCAGGCGCCGGTCGATATGTGGCGAAGTGGCTAGGCGACAATGCCTCGAGATGGGATCACTAGTATGCCTTGTCCCGTCCTACATCCAGTCTCTAACCCTTCAATATTTTTTGATGGGAAACTAAACTGGTATCGTTCTCTTCCAGTCGATCGTCCATCGCAGGCATGTTAGCATTTGCTTCCATCTTCCAGATTCCCATGGTAGGAAGCGACGTAAGCCAACCGCTCCCCCCTTCCCCGTCCCCCTTTTGTCACTTGCGTCCGATCATGTGGAAACTCGACAACTACTAAACGTCGCTCACCCAGGTCTGCGGCTTCCGAGAAGCAACAACAGAACAACTATGCGCTAGGTGGGCCACCTTGGGCGCCTTCATGCCCTTCTTCCGTAACCACGCGCAATTCCGGTCCCCGCACCAGGAATTCTACCGCTGGCCCCTCGTCGCCTCGGCCGCCCGCCGCGCCATTACCCTGCGCTACCGCCTTCTCGATTACTTATACACCGCTCTTCATGCCCAGTCCATCGACGGCACGCCGGCCATCAACCCGCTGTGGTACCTCTACCCTTCCGATGCCAGTACGTACGCTATTGACCTGCAGTACTTTTACGGCGACTGCTTGCTCGTCTCGCCCGTGACGGAAGAAGGGGCTCTGCACGTGAGTGCGTATTTCCCGGACGACGTCTTCTATGACCTAGAGACGGGGGATGTCGTTCGAGGGCGCGGAGAGTGGATTACGCTGAGAGACGTCCCGTTTGATCGCATCCCGTTGCATGTGAGGGGCGGGTGTGTGGTTCCCATGCGGACGGAGGGGGCGAATACGACGGCGGCGCTGAGGGAGAAACCGTTTGAGCTTGTCGTTGCTCCTGGTCTGGACGGGACGGCGGATGGGACACTTTTGGTGGATGATGGGTTGACCCCGGATGGAGGACCCGATCGGTTTGGCGTGCGGTTCCGATATGAGGGGGGGAGAATACGGCTCAGTCCCATGGAAGGATTCCCCGACGATCAGCAGGGGCTTGAGGCGAAGATGGAGATGGCGGGGATTCGTGTCGAGCGGGCCAAAGTCATGGGCATCCGGCCGCCGGGGTTCGGCCCTGTCGGTATCGGACCGGAGGCAATCGGCCGATATGTCCAAAACGGGACATGGACAGACCTAGGCCCACTTACACGGCGGGAGTCGGTCCTGGTACCAACATGAAGTTATCACCGGGCGCCCGGAGCAAGGAGTACTTCTATACGTACACACTGGGTGTGAGTACTTAAGCTGTTTGTGTATGTTAAGCTGTCACATACGACCATACCCATTGGAAAACTCGGGATCCCGTCCGCTCTCCCCTAGATAAGCCAGTGAGGGCCGGATTAGTAGTTGGGTCGGTGACGACCAGCGAATACCCGGTGTTGTATGTTTTTTGTCCTTTTTTTCCCTTTCCCCCCCTTTTTTCCCTTCTTTTTTTACTTTTACTTTCACCCCTTTCCCTTTTCCCCCCTTTCCACCTTTTCCCCCCTTTCCCCCTTTTCCCTTTCCACTTACTATTATATATACCTTATTAAGTATACGCTCTAGGTCACCGCGTCTTTTTCCTTTGTTTAAGGAAGACAAAGTCGTGATGAACAAGCAAGTGGTATACAGGTGAGTGGAAGTTGGAACTTCCATAGATACAAGACCTCGACTGTATTTGCACATTCCAGCTTCCCCTGGTATATATAACTAGGTCTAAACGTACACGTCGTAAATCAGAATCGAGTCTGCTGCTCTTTCTAGACGGACCATAAGCATGCCGGGCAAGATCGGTACATGCATGTGTATGATAATGAGGCGCCGACCGAGAGTCCCAGACCACCAGCAAAGATCCCCTCTCTTAGAGCCCGCTGCTATCAAGTCACGACAACTTGAAGCCTCCGGGTACGAGCTTTTGGAACAAGCCACTGGAATCGTACCGTTGGCTTGCAGACCTAAGACTGTTATAGGACTGTGTGCCAAAGCTCTGCAGAGGCTGCTGATGAGGCGAAGCATCGTTGATGAACCTGAACGAGTCAAAGACTCCTTGTGCCACAGCGTACGCATCCACAGCCGCAAGGCAGTCCACGAGGATTTCGTTCACGGTTGCGTCGTCGCTCTCTTGTGACCAGCCGATGTTGATAGCGGCCCCTAAATCAGAAGAAAATAAACGTCAACGTCAACCAAAAAAAACATCAATATCGTCAAAAACCAGTTGCCCGTGGGCCGTGGACGAGCTCTGCTTACATAGCTGCGCTTGTGCTGTGACAGCCATGGGGTCACTGCCCCTCGCTAGGGACTCGTCCACCATGCTCTGGGAAATCGGCTGCGCCATCAACGCCAACGTGCCGCTGGTGACGCTTTGCACGCGAGCAACAAACTCGGACAGGACGGAAACCAGCCCGACGTATGCGTCCCTATCTAGCAGAAGGGTGGTGACTCCATAAGTCCATCTACACAGAAATGGGGCAGGTCGTTAGAACAAGTCGAGGGTGGACAGATATGTCAAGTAGGGTTTCATGCTCGGGCCGTTACTACTTGCCTTGGGAGTGTAGGAAGACCGCCGTTTGCAAAGTCGTAGAAGCTGTCATATACCTGTGTGCCGTCGAAGATGCTCGGGATCTCGTAGAACGGTGCGAAAGCTGCAGGCCTTACCACGTCGTCGAAGTAGACAAACGTGGACAGTATGGTGTCGTTGGTGACGGCTAGGTAAGGAAGAATACCGGACTTGGTGTCAAGCTGGCCGACCTGCTGATAGTCGGCCATGGCGGCCATAAAGTCTTCTGCGTATGCCCCTGAGTAGACGACAGTGCCGCCCCAAACTTTGCCCATCGGATAGGTCCGCTGGTTGATGTGCGTTACAATACCTGGACAACAACTCAATGTCAGCCAAGGGACGAAAGACGCAAAAGAAGGAAGTTGAGCTGGGTAGGGGATGGGGGAACACGAACCAAAGTTGTTGTTGGCCGCCTTGACGGCGTGATACAGATCGGGGTTCTCAGTTGCACTGGCCTTAACGTGGCGGCCGTCGGCCAGCATCACTTCGTAGGAGATCACGTTCTGAGACACCCAGCCGTGTGCGGAGGAAAGATGAGAGAGACCACCTACCGGACGCAAGAACATGGTAAGCGGATTTGATCAGTCAGATCACCCGGGGGGGGGGGGGGCGTGAGAGGTTGGTTTCTGGCAGGCTATAGCACGTGCTGCACGTCACTTACCACCCGTGGCCAGACCCAGACCGACATCGTTGAGCCGACCACCGACCACGATGCGGCCCAAGGGGGCCAAGTGCGCATAGATGTCACCCCACCGGTTACCCATCCCGGAGCGGAGGACCTGGGTGCCTTGGTGGTAGCGAATATCAGTGAACCCAGACATGGAGATCAACAGACCGTCATCGATGCCCGCAAACCCAGGGAACGGCGAGTGGCCTCCACTGCGGACCGCAAACTGGCACCGCGAGAACCGGGCCGTCAAGACCGCAGTCCGAAGGGCACCGATAGATCTGGGGGTGAAAAGGCATGTCGGTTCCTTGTGAGCGCTCGCCGACCTATGCAAGCAACGTCCGTCAGCGAAAGTGGCTGGCTGCGAGATAACGAAATGTGCTAGATAAGTAATGCGCACCAAAAGGCCTCGGCCTCCTGCTCGTAGCGAGTTGCGTTGCTGCGTGGGGTCACCAGGGCGTCCCGGTAGGCGGCCGATAGGATGGTGCATGCTAAGACGCAAGTGTTGAGCGTACGAACATTGCTTGGTAGAGAGGACCGATCGACGCCCACAGAGGAAAGGAAGTCGTTGAGTGGTTGGTCTCGAACGGGTGACGTCCCGGTTGGCACCGCTGCGACGGTGCTGACGAGCCAAATGCCCGCAGAAAGGAACATAAAAGCTGCACGCATGGTCGACGTCTGACGGAGTATAGCTGGAATACAACGTGCTTCCTGGGCCAGTGAAAGACCTCGTTAACGATGCTGATCTTCTGAATGAGCGGAGTCTGCCTCGTCGTTAAGCCTGAGAAGCCTGGTCCTCTTCATACAGGACTTACAGGATCAACATTAGCCTTTTATACTTTGCTTTAGTTCGTTTCGTCGACTACAAGGCGATCAAACCCCTGGCTCTCCGATTTCTCCTGGAGACCTCCATCCTCATGGCTTCAATAGTTCGCTACGCCACAGCCTGGGCATGGCAAACAAAAGGAGCAACTACAAATTAGGCGGTTGCTGTAAGCCTGCCGTCATCTCTGGTAACAAGTTGTGCTATCCCCAGCCGTTTCCAGCTCGTCTAGTAGTGGTCTCAGGACAGGGGCAAGCATGAAGACGGCGTGGCTCGGTAGCATCGGCTCGCGTGGCCTTTCGTCTATGCAGTGCATTGAAACCTGCATAAGCCTCTGAAGATCCTGGCTTACCTCGTGGCGTGGTTCCACGGCCCTGCCAAGAGCGCCGCGTTGCGAGACCGGGGCGTCCTACGTGCTCTGCCCACGAGCCGTGCCGCATTTGTTTCTATGTTTTGCTCTCGATGACTCTTGGGCCTCTGGGTCTAGGCAGCAGGATGGTATGATGACATCTCGATGTTGGCTTTCCGGGTGCCTGGGAAGCCGGGGATCCCGAACAGTGTCCGGTCCCTCTTTGTTCGGCCGACAAATCTCGGCTTTGAGATGGATACCGGCTGGGGCTGGGACCCAGCCGTAAAGAATCGGTCTTTGGCTTATTCAGTGGAAACAACCGGTAATAACCAATCAACCAATCCTTAAGTACGGGAATTGAAGTGGAAGATATTCCCTGGCGATATTAAAGTGCACTTGTGGAGTGAGTGCACGAGTTCTGGGCTGGGCGTTCTCTTTGGTTTACCCCTGAATCCCAATCTTGCGCCCGAGCTGAGCTACCAACATGTCAAGCTGGGCTTACCTGCTGACGGCCGGTGTCGTTTCTTGGGTCGTCAAAGCCATTTACAACCTGTATTTTCACCCTCTCTCAAGATATCCGGGGTCTAAGGTAGCAGCTGTATCCAGCTCGTGGTGGGAGTGGTATTGGAACTACTACCACAATGGCCGGTTGCTTTTCGAGGTGGAAAGACTGCACCAGCAGCATGGTGAGCGCTCCCTCATGCAATACATGTCTGGAAGTTGGCAGGAGAAGCGGATGAGTTTAGTGCGACTAACTCAATACTACAGGCCCGGTGATCCGAATAGGGGTCAACGACCTCCATGTAAGCGACATGGCCGTCTACCAGGACATCACTAAAGTCAACACCAACTTCACGAAAGACCCCCATTTCTACCAGTTTATTTCGTTTCCGGGGACGTCGATAGGCGAGACAAATCCGGCAAAGCATCGCGTCAGGCGCAAGGTCCTTACGCCAGCGTTATCGGGGACTCGGATCCAAGAGCTCGCTCCTCTGATTGAAGCCAAGACAATCCAGCTCTTGGGCAGATTCGACGAGTCGAATGCGTCGGGTTCACCAGTCTGTGTCACGGCCGCGGCCAAGGCCTTCACCATGGACATCATCTCCAAGATAGTGCTGGGTCAGGAGCTAGGATGTCTGACGAGGCCCGACTTCAGGAGCGAGCTCAGCGACAACCTAAACGCAGCGTTCGAGACTGGATGGATTGGCCCATCCTTTCCAAACGTCTCTGCAGTTGCCATGTGGGTTTCTGAGAGAGTCCCCGTTTCCTTGTTCCCCTTGCCACATGTCAAGTTTAGAAAGGTATTGCGCTCCTCTGTCTTCCGTACCACGGCTCATCTCAACTAACGAGTTCCCTGCGTTCAAAAGAGCTGCGCCAACATGACGGAAAAGTACCTGAAAAGGTTTGGCCCGGGATGCCAGACGAATGGCCAAGCAGGGCCAGCCACCCAAGAGGAATTACGCCCCTTGACGGTTTCTACGGGCCGCGGCGAGAGGTCCGCCGTCATAGACATGTTAATGGATCCCAAGGCAGTAAAGGGACACAGCTTGCCTACTCTGGAAGAGCTGAGTGATGAGCTTGCCATGCTGCTGACGGCTGGAAGCGATACGAGTTCGAATGCCATCATTTCGGGGATATACTACGTTTGCCATCATACCAATATCTACCAGACGCTCCTTGACGAGTTGAAAGAAGCCTTTCCCAGTCTTGGTACGGACATTACGTACGAGAACGCCAGGAAACTTACATACTTGGTAACGATCAGAGATCAATGTCCTTTCTGTGACTTCCGATATTGGATCACTAATGTCATCGCAGCAAGCGGTCGTTAAGGAGACTCTGCGGCTGGGCCATCCTTTGCCAGGCCGCCTTCCGAGGAAAGTTCCCGCGGAGGGCTACACACTATACGGCCATCATCTACCTCCCGGTGTAAGTGGCATTTCCCTGTGCTCTCTGCATGTGGGCTTTGGGGTCCGGGCTCTGAGACGGAGGGATGAATGGAAACTGATAACGCTCGCAGGTTAATATTCATACGTCGGCCTATATCCTCAACCGACACGCGGACATCTGGGACAGACCAAATGACTTTGATCCAACGCGTTGGCTGTCGGAGGACGCTGCGACACTCGACAAGCAACTCACCACTTTTGGTCGAGGAGCTCGACAATGCCTTGGCAAAGAGTACGTGTTTCGCCCAGCCTGTTGCCACAGGAGCTTCCCCCGTGCGATGCTAACCTTTGGGCTCAAGCTTGGCTTCATGCGAGTTGTTGGTTCTCTTCGCCAACCTCTTTCGCCGCTTCCGAGTGACGCTTACCCCTGAATGTGACCGGGACGATCCCGAATGGGTTGATACTATATTGGTGAAGTAAGTGAATTCGTCCTTTTCAACTTGAGGTTGATGGTGCTTGAATCTGAGACACTGATGGATGTTTACCAGCTTTACTGGCAAGCTTTACGCAACTTTTGAGAGGAGACAGGATTAATGTACACACAATAAAACTTGATATTTTATATGACATGGATATTCGTACATGCTGATAGACAAACTATACAAATAATACGAAGAGTGGTTATCGGAAGTGATATAAGTCTGCATTCTTGCGATTCAGGAGGAATGTTGGAAGATATCTATGCAGTGTGCTGGCAAAGTTGTGTCTGTTTCTTAACCAGACTCGGCCAAATCATGTCCGAACATGAACCATTGATGCTACACTATATCAAATGTTACATTCCAGAGCCCTACTCAGTACTCCTAAGCCTCACATAACAGTTTCGGGCTCTGTGAGTAACGCCATCGGTAGCCTCATCACCGCCCAGGGCCTCCGGAACAGGCAAAAGCTCAAAGCTCCAAATCAACATGGTGGTAATGACCCTGGCCTCCAAATACGCCAACCTCTTCCCGAAGCAACCGCGGGGACCCAGCCCAAACACCAACTGCGGGCCCGCCGTGGCATCAAACTCGACACCGCCCTTCTCATCCGTCGCGAGCCACCGCTCGGGGTGGAAAGCCTGCATGCCAACGTCCCCACGCTCATCCCACCGCCTCGGGACGGCAGCGCGGGACGAAGGACTGCGCTTGTCCTCGTCAATCGGGAGGGAAGGGCCGTAGAAGCTCGGCCCGTTGGAGAGGAGGAAGACGACGGTGCCCTTGGGGATGTGGTGGCCGAGCAGCGTGGTGTCGCAGGTCGCCTCGCGCGTGACGCTGACGGCGCTGAGACGGAGGGCCTCCTCCCAGACGGCGTCCAGGTAGGGTACTTTGTTGCGGATCAGCTCTGCGAGAGTCGGCACGCGGCCCGCGGCGGCGGCGTCGGCGTGGGCTGAACGCAGGCCGGCGCGGAGCTTGGTTTGGGTGGCGGGGTTGTCGGTGAGGAATTTCAGGACCCATGCTAGGGCGGAGCTGGTGGTGTCGTGGCCGGCTACGATGTTGCCAAAGATCTTGCGAGGCAAAAGATGTGTAAGTGAGTGGAAAAGATAGTAAACGTGGATACAAAAAAGAAAGAAAGAGAAACAAGAAAGAAAGAGAAAAAAGAAAGAAAGAGAAAAAAGAAAGAAAGAGAAAAAAGAAAGAAAGAGAAAAAAGAAAAAAAGAGAAAAAAGAAAAAAAGAAAAAAAAAAAAGGCCCGGTTGGAACAGACCCAGGAGAGAGATATATGGAGGGCGACACTCTGACACTCACCTCGTCTATCAACTGTTGGCTACTGAAGTCGGGGTCTCGTTCCTGCTTCTGCGCCAGGGCTCGCTCGCGGAGCAGAATGTGATCAACGGCCGACCGAGTAGCAGCATCCTCATCAATATCGGTGTTGTTCTTCTCCAAGTGCCGGAACCTCTCGACGGCGAGGTTGACTTGTTCCCGGATGAAGCGGTCCTTGACGGCGAAGATGTTCCGATACCAAGGCGACAGGCTCATCCACCAGTGCGTCCATTTGGGCGTCGGGGAGTTGATGATCTTCTCGAGAATGACAGTCCCCTCGGTAGCCGCCACAATAAACTCGTGCAGGTCGGCCTTCGGGAACCTAACGGGCTCGTCCCTGTCGGCGCTCACGCCGCCCACGTCCGTCTTTTCGAGATGTTCCAGGATGTCCACCTGCGGAGCGATAGCCGAGTACCGTATGCGGTCCCCGAAAGTGAAAGCCATGACGGCGTCGAGCGAGGCGCAGTGCATGTCCAGATCCGCCGCGAAGGGCCTACCGTCCGCCAGCCGGTTCTTGACTTTCCAGAGCTGCACCAGGTCGAGGGTCTTCTCGTAGATGGCCGGCGCCGCCACGGTGTGCAGAAAGCCGGGCGTCATCAGGTCCTGCAGCCACCGGCGGGCGGCCTTCCACTTGCGGTCCGTCTTGTAGCGGATGTGGAAGTAGCCGGCGGGCGCCATCAGGTCGGCGGTGAAGCTGGACCGGTCGAACTCGCGCGTGCGCCGCAGGAGCACGTCCTGGGCTTCGCGGTAGTCGGCGAGCAGCACCCAGGGCTTGGAGAAGGGGCGGATGAACACCTGGCAGAGCGGGGCGTCAAGCTTTTGCGTCTGCTCGGCGAACCAGCGCATCACTTCCCTGGTTTGGGCTACGGATCGCATCATGTCGGGGGCGTCGCCTAGGAGTCGTCTCGCCGCTTTGGAGTTGTAAGGGATGCCGGGGAGGGGTTTTGGGAGGAGCCATAGGTATAGGCCGTAGAGACTGACGACCGCTAGAGAGGCGATGGCGGCATAGGACTGGGTGTCTCTTCCGGAGAAGATCTTAGGTAGGGAGCTCATATTGGGCGTGGTCACCGGGATTGATTAAAGTTGACCCGTGAATAAAGGGGCTGCTGTTAGTTGCTGGGAATCTGGGACGGCCCCTATTTTCCTCCCAGACGGACGGACAGACAGTGCTCATGTGAAGGTTCGAGTTGAGAGATCAAGTGAGACTTTACATGTTCCTATTCTTGCAAGAAGCAAAAGACCGTGCATTTTTCTCTAGTGTCTACATGTAGATTCAGATCTAGCCATCGGAGTTGTCGCTGCTACGTTTGAATTGTCGAGAAATCTCGGCCGACATTTTTCGGTGATGGCCCCCCCGAAGGATTTCCAGCCCCTTTCCCCCATGATTTTCTACGCCACATGTAATCTTCAGGGTACCTGGAACCCTGAGTAAATGAGCACCTGCATGGTTTCCGCACCGATATGCACGTTCTGACATTTGTTGTCGGAGGTTGGGGGTTTGATATCGGAGGGATCTCTCGGATCAGTTCGGGTGACTTCTGCAGGTCAGTCAACAAGCCTGTATGATGAAGTCCCACTAACCACGACAACACCTTCAGGGGCGCGTGTGCGTATACCGGTGGGATGGCTTCCTAGACTCGCCTGGGTTCACCGGGGTTGGAAGCTGGTCCCCATGTGCCCCCCTTTTCGTCATTTCTGTCTCCTTTTTCTTTTCACAACTGTCTAGTATCTCGTCGACCTCAATGATATCAGTAAGCGCGTAAAGAGGGACCGGAGGCCATGTCTCTGGTTTCGTCGGGGGTAAGAAGACTCAAGAGTCAGTTAGAAACCTACTTCTGATACAAAAATAGACTTAGCAAAGACCAGACCTTGTGGATGCAGTCGGTCGTTTCTTCCATTATCGTATCGGTGTCCTATGTCTGTATGTTTTGAATCCGTAGTTGAATCATGAATGAAGTGGAGGGAAGTCGGCAAAGGCCGGGGTAGGGCCCCTGGGATGACGGAGACGTGGCCAACCGGGAATTCCGTATTGGCGGCCTGGAACGCGGGTTCCTGCACCAGCTATAAAATATAACCATGATCTAGGTCGTACTGAGAAGCCGTAAGAGGTTTCGATCTTCACGACGTCGTACAGGCAAAGATAAATGCGTCGTGGAGGCGGATATTGACTTCTTAACCCACGAATACGGGACGACAAGTTGACCCCAAGAACATATAGCTCTGAGAGTATAACTGCACATGTAGTTGATCATGAGCTTGATCATTTAACTGTAATTTGTATCTACATGTAATTCTCAGTGCTATATTCCGCCCAGACGATACGCCATGTTATCCCTATTTCCGTGTACCGACAAAGTAAGGAACCAGGTGAGACTTTTCAACCAGCATCCCAGCCCTGCATGCCCTCTTCTAACAAGATATCCCCCAAATCACCCATCTGTGACCCATCAAAGTAGGTGCAATTCATCTTGGCAAACGTTATACTTGAGCCCATATTCATAATGGTATCCGAGCAGCCGCTCTCGGGCCAAAACTCCTCAAGTTCCGGCGGCGTCCGGTTCTGCTCATCGACCTCCTTCTCCGACGGCAGAGACGAAGCGGTGGAGTAGAGTATGAGTGCGTCCTCTCCGCCACCGTGGCCATCCAGCTGCCTCATCAGCTGCGCCAAGCTGCACGCACCCGCTTCCGCCATGTCGCTGACCTCGCCCAGCAGCTCCAGCCGGACCAGCGCCTCCCGCGCGGCCTGGACGCACTGCCGTCGCGTGACGTTCATCTCCATGGCCCCCGCCGTCCCCGTGGTCCTCGAGGCGCCGGAGCTCACATGCATGGTACTACCCCAGCCACTTTCCGGGGGGCTAGGACACGCCGCGCGCAACTCGGCCAAGGCCGCTTCGGCCTGGTGAAGGTGGTCGCCGTCCTGGACCGTGCCCCTGATGCAGAGACATAAAAGGAGCGCGCCGGCTTCGAAGGTGTGGAAGATGATGGCCACCAGGCGCGTGTAGGTGGCCCCGAGCATGCCGCTCAAGGTCGACACGCACTCGAGAACCTTGAGGGCGGAGTGGGCTAGGATGGCGCCCTGCGAGGAGAGGAGCACCTGTTTGTACGCGGGTAGACGGCGGATGTAAGCGGGCTCTAGGAGTAAAAGGGGACGGAAGTTGTGGCATATGGAGTCGAAGATGGCTGTGTAGAGGAGCTGCCGCTGCATGGAAAGGTGGGGGAGCTGTCTGTCCCATTCCAGGCTGGGCTCGAGGGCAAAAGCGGGAGGTAGAGTGTCGATGAACTCGCGTCGGAATCTCTCGTACCTCTCCTGTGCCCTTGTCGGGTCATACTCTGCCCCTCTGCTTTCGCTTGGCTTGCAGTCTCGCCAGAAGGCGACCAACCGGGCTTGGAGTACTATAGTGTGATGTTAGCGAAGGGATAGGGGGAAGGAAGGAAAGGATAATAGAAATAGAAGCAGAAACAAAATGAAATGAAAATTAGAACGAAACAAGAGCAAATCGGGAAAAAGAAAGAAAAAAAAGAAAAAGAGGGAGGCATTGGCCAACCCCGGCCAATACTTACCACGCTCAGTAAAGCCTTCAGGGGCACCGCTATCCGGATCCGTCCCCGTGGTGAGATTCATTTTCGGAAGGTTATCGACATTGAGGCTGACGTTTAGAAATGGAACATGGTCGAGCTGTCGGGATAGAAGACTTTTTACTCCCGTGTGAAGTTGTTAACAGGAGTCATGTCGGGGGCTCAGGGGCTCAGGGGTTCAGGGGTTCAATCACTTACCCGTCCCATACATACAAGTTGCAAAACACCCTCCTCCTCATCTCATACTCCAACTCATCCAACAAAAGGGACTGGTCCCCTCTCGCATCCTGGTGGAAACCAAGTCCCTGCGCCAGGCACACAGCAGAGCACAGCGTCGTCCAGGCCTTCCTGATATGGCCCTCACACCCCGCCGTCAACCCGGAAAAACACACATGCTGCACACGGAAAAGGGAGCCCCGCGAGTCGATATCCACGGCAATGCCACCGAGAGCGGAGGCCACTTCGCCGCACGCCTCCCTGATTTTCGCCAGGGGCATTCCGCGGACCGAGTCGATGGTATGCGACGCCGAGGGCAAGAACTGCGCGGCAAAGGCGCAGATGCGCAGTATGAGCGCCGCAAAGTCGATGTCGGTCGCATTGAAGACGCATTCCACCTCGACCCCGACGCCGCCGTTGGTAGTAGCCTGGGCGTGGGCGTTGGCGTTGGCGTTGGCGTTGGCGTTGGGGCTGGGGTTGGGGCTGGGGTTGGGGCTGGGGTCGACGTCAGTGTCGGGTAGTTTGATTTGTCGTCGCTTGTTCCACCACGCTTCGTAATGGGACATCAGGCTGGCGGGATGTACGAGGTGGAACATCCAGTTTACCTCGGCTAGGAAGAACTGCATCAGGAAGTCGATGACGGTCCGTGGGGGCATCCGCTCCATCTCTGCGAGGACACTGGCGCCGACTTCGCGAGATAGGACGGTTTGGTGGTTGTGCTTTCGTTGGTCCAAGCCTGCCTGTGATTCGATGTATGAGCTGCGTTCAATGTTCCTTTCATGTAGACACCATGAACTATACACAACGTGATGTGTGCATTGTAGGGAGGGGCCGGTGGATGAGGTCCGAGGGAGCGGACAGTGGACTCGGGGGACTCGGGGACTCGGGGATTGGGACGTGGGGATGGAAAAAGAAAGGGGGAAAAAAAGAAGGAAAAAAAAGAAAAAAAAGAAAAAGAAAACGGACCACTCTTCGTAGCAGACCCAACGTATTGGATTCGCTATCTTCAAAATACCCGAACAACTCGGAGAGCGGAGTCGTGTGGTCCTCCCGGAGAGCAGTCCCACAGCTGTTGGACGGTTCCAGCATGGCGGGTTGTCCTTCGGAGTCGACAGCAAAACCCATGCCCGACGACCCGAACAGCTGGATCTCGTGAAACTGGTTTTGGTTTACCGAAGGCGGGGGCATCTTTTTCGGTGCAGCAGCAGCTTGAGCAGCTTGAGCAGTAGCAGCAGCAGCAGCAGCAGCCGGAGCCTTACGCTGGTCGTGGTATACATAAGTGCATTGTTCCGGTCTGCGTCGCCTTGCGCAGTGATTGCATGGATATTGACGGTTACACTGATTGACCAACGGTGTTAGCATGGGCAGCTAATAGCAAAAGACTGCAACCACCTTCTGCTTCTTGTTGTAACATGGTAAACAAGTCGAGACACCGCGCTTCCGGCCTGGGCCTGAACCGGGACCCGAACTGCTGCCCGACGCCGGGGCATGGACTAATGCGGACATTGATGCTTTGACGGATGGGTGATGTGGCCTGTTGGTTAAGACGCAAACGAAGATACAAGACAACAGATGCCACCATGTAAGAGGAAGGGGGGGGGAGGCATTGAAGGTCAGAAACAACAACTCTTTTTAATGTTCCTCTACGGCCTTGTCCCAAATGCCAAACTGCCAATGGCTTCCCCGCCGGCGGGTGAAGGAACAGATTTTCGTGGTTCGTTTCCTCTGACCATGAGATGAGCGTATCGCAAGTCTCGAGTTGCGAGCCTCTACACTGTAAAGTCATGGCAAGTACCCATATCAGGTGGGTGTGTCTGAAGGATCAAATTGCAGTTGAGCTTACATGCTGCCTGGAGATTAAATCATTGGTCTGGGCTGTGGCCTATGCGGTCCGGCCCCTGGGGTCTTGCGGTCTTGGGAGTCTTGGTCTTCAGGACGCACGCGTTCATGTTGCGATAAGCAGAAGCTTGAGTTCTGTCTGCGGATAGAATGGGTGTCGCCACCGCGCCACGAGGTGACAGGGCATAGCTGTGTCTTCGTTGCATCATGGCACATGCATGTGGGAGTCGCTTGGGGCCTGAGGCTTATTCTTGCGTGCATGTAGCTTACATGTAGGATTTTGGCGTCCCGTGGGGGTATCCGTCAGCTTGTCCCATTGATGTGAATGAAGTGTGCACGCCATCGCGGCATCGCCTACACCTCCGGCTCTCACCACCACGATCGCCCATCACCAGTGGTAGCGCCACCAAACCAAAACGCCTATCTTATCTGCCGGGCCCGAAAGCCGCTTATGAACCCGTAGGCTGGTGACGCAGGTCACGGAATCGGGCCGACGCCTCTTACGCGGAGGAATCGGGGGCCGGGGCCGGTCAGAACGCGGAACGTGGGGTGGTTGGGGGTGGGTAACTACTAACGTGGGTTCAGGGGCAAACCGTAAATATGGATATTGTAGCACACATGCACGTGCAGCTGCATACATGTAGGGAGCACGCTGCACAGCCTGACAAAGCAAAGTAGGATATTACACACGCGTGCAATCTACGACGCCCGCGATAATGATTCCATCTCACCCGATTACGTGCTGACGCAGATAGTAAGGACTAAGAAGGAATGGGCCAAGGCGGGCTGGGTGTTAGGGTTACTAGGTATATGGAGCATCGGTTATCAGGAGGACAGGGATAAATTATGATCAGGGGTAGGGACTCACTCTACGAAGTAGGGAGGCAGCCTTGTCCGTTGACCGTTAACCGGTTCCGAACATGCCGGAGTTAGGGAAGAATGGAGATAAGAACTCTTGGTTTTTACCCAGCACGATCCGGACTCGTACGAAGCAGGGGTGTCTGTCAGCTTTGTTTTGCTCCCTCGCGTCTCCAGAGTCCAGACCGAGGGTCAGGGGTCAGGACGCAAGACTTGGGATTCGGAGTTTGGAGGTAAAGGTCCGGATACGCTCTCCTGGTGTAGTGGCGTCAGGGTCGTCCGAGGATTCCACGTCTGTTATTGTCGTGATCCTTCTGGGTTCATCGACATGAACATACATATACATATGGCCCGTCCGGGCTCCGAGTGTCCGACAGTCCGACGACCCCGGCCTTCGGGACCAGTGGACCACCGTTCCTCTCTGTCAGACTGGTCTAGGCCCAGACCAACGTTACGCAGCAAAGCAGGGACCCGTTTCTATTTCCAAAATAGGGCAACAATCAGACCCTGCATGTTCCACAGTTCCACATTAGTGGACACACCCCGTGGGGGACGGGACGAGCTATAGGGCACAGGCCAGCAGGGCTGAGTCTCCTGGAATCAGATCCTGGGACGTACGGACGGCGGAGTAAGCAAATCAGCCACGGGCCACGGATAAATTCATGTCGACCAAGTACTGGACGGGAGCCTTCGATGGTGCACGATCCGAGATGCGCCTACCGCCGCCACGATGCAATAACAGCACGGGGAGGCTTTGTCGAATCCTCCCGTTGGGCCTTGGCCAAGACGGGTGTGGCTTCCGCACATCGAACGACGTTACACCAACGCTCCGGTCCCGGAACCCTATCTGGGTGCTTATTAGTCCGAATGGCTGGGCTTTGGAATCAAGTCTTAGGATTGGTCCGTCTTACATGTTGCATTGTCTACCGGGGGTTTAAAATGTGCGAGAGTTGCTCGTAATCGTAACCGTAATTGAACCAATGCTAGGACTGATGCTCCCGGTGCCCCCGCTGGAAAACGCATCACCGCCGAAAAGGCCTCGTTCTCTACATGTACGCATTCATGTTGCAGTGGCTAGCTTTTGGTATAGTTCCATGGCAAACACTTCCTTCCGCCTTACTGACATGGAGTAACAACAAGTCATATATCGTCACAGATGCCAAGTATGTGGAATTTTTTTTTTAATTCATTTCGCGAATACAGCCCTAAAGCTATAGCGCGGCGCCTTTTAACCTATAGGCTCGAGGCTAGAATAAACTATAGTAAGGAGTGGAGTAGTAATAAATACAGGAAATCCTCTGTAACAGTCTGCCTAATATACCGAAAAACAGGTAAAAAACCAAAATAGAAAACTGGACCGTAGGATCCGAGGTTTACGCTCTATACTACTCCGCCGAGGCTATTTTAGTAGCTAAAAGATACGCCTCTAAGGCCTGTATACCTCTTTTAGTACCGAATAATAGCGGTAGGGATAGCGGTAGGCCTGCTAGGGCTTCCCGTAGAGCTTTTCGTTCGTTTTTATAAAAAGGGCAACAAAGGATAAGGTGGGCTATATTCTGTATAGGGGAGCCGGGACAGGAATAGTAGTCGGTAGCGCTATTTTAGGCCCTTTTTTAGTAGGATTTTAGGTATCCGAAGCCGGTTTTTAACTAAGTAAAAGCCGACTTTACCCACTTAGGGCCCTGTATCGGCAGTGATAATGGTTTTCGGGAAAAGCGGAGGTTATCTCGGACTAGGCGCCTATAAAGGCGGCCTAAACGCACCGATTTACCCCTTTTCTCCGCCTCTTCCTCTTCGTTCTATAAAGCCTTCTAGTCTCGAACTAAGGCCTCGTTAACCCGACGCTTTACGTGACTAAGGGTAACTAAGCTAATAGATTTAGTAGCTTTTTAAGGGTCTAACGCCTATTTAGCTGCCTTATCCGCTAGTTCGTTCCCTTCTATCCCTATATACGAAGGGCACCACTATATAGAGATAGAAGTGCCCTGTTATTTTAGCTGTAGGATAAGGGTCTTAGCCTCTATAGCCCACTAAGAGGAGCGCTAAAGCTTCTGAATAGCCGCCTATGAATAGCTAAAAATATAGCACTCTAAGGGCCTAGGCGACTGCTCTAGGGTAATCCGAAGGGCCTGAAGAATAGCGTATAATTCGGTGTCGGCGACCTCGGCAGAGTTCCTTAGGTTATAGCCTATAGCTCTATAGGGTCTGCCGGTATTAGCTAACTGTATTATAGTAGCTATAGCCTGCTTAGGCCCTATAGGAGGCCTTATAGGGTGGCCTAGGGAGCCGTCGGTATAGGGAATAGAGGCCTACTCGCCTAAGGATTATTGTATATCCTTAAGGGCTTCGAGGTGGGCTGTTTTTGGGTCTTAGGTGCCGGGTTCGGTGTTGTTCGCGGTTATAGGCTATTCTTTTAAGGGAAAAAAGGGTCTAAGGTCTGCTATAGGTTCGGAGGCCTAGGGGGCCTCCTACCTAGCTATAGGGCCCTCTATTTCCTAGGACTGCCCTACGAAAGCAGCTAATTCTAGGCCTAGCCTATAGAGCTGTGTGGTGGGCTATAGGTCTTATAGACGGGCGAGGTCTTCCCCTAGCTCCCCTAGAAGCTGGCGTCTTATAGGGTGGTTCGGTAAGAACTTTAAAGACCTAAAGGCATAAAGCCTATTAGATCTAGTTAACCGAATCGACGCTAGGGGCACTGCTGCTTCTAGTTCTAGAGGCCGTAAGGGGGCCCCTCTAAAAGCCCCTTAAGCCCTGACCAGAGCGCCGTACTATAGGCGTTCTAGGCGGTCGACTAGGTGCTTTTTAGGTGATTTAGGGTCCCACCATAGCTGCGAGCCGAAGTCAGCCAGCGAGGCTATACAGGCTATATATAGCTGCCGTAGGGCCTTAAAAAGAAAGGCCCCTCTGCGAGCTAGCTAGCCTATAGAGTCTACTTAAGACCCCTGTAGCTGAATTTAGGCGTTTTTCGAAGTGGGGTTTAAAAGATAGCTTAGGGTTAAACTAGACCCCTAGCCACCTAATAGTACCTAGCGTAGGTTTAGCTAAGTGCCCTCCTATAATAATCGGGGAGTCTTCGATAGAGCGTCTTCGGTGGAAGTGAATAAGCTCTATCTTATCCGGGTCGAAAAGAACGTGGTTATTATTAGCTGCTTTGAAAAGGGAGGCTACGGCTCTTTCTAGGATCTTATAGTTTTTCCTAGCCGACGTAGACGCTATAGATAGCTGAAAAT
Source organism: Sodiomyces alkalinus F11 (assembly GCF_003711515.1). Lineage (NCBI taxonomy): Eukaryota > Fungi > Ascomycota > Sordariomycetes > Glomerellales > Plectosphaerellaceae > Sodiomyces > Sodiomyces alkalinus. Next base: position 3,187,772 of record NW_021167080.1, on the reverse strand, counting down.
CGTCTATATAGGATAACTGAAGACCTTTAAAATCCGGCCCCGCTATAACCTTCCTAATATAAATTAGGAATAGAATAGGGGAAACCGGGGAGCCTTATAGGACCCCTATATTTAGGGGGGTGGGCTGCTAAACCTAACCCTTAAAGGCTAGTTGGATACGCCTGTTTTCTGTGAAGGATGCTACCTATTTAACTAGATTCAAGGGTAGTTAGAGCTCTTAAAGGATTCTTAGTAGCTAAGGGCGGGCGACGTGGTCGAAGGCTCCTTTAATATCTAAAAACAGCGTAGAAATTATGGCGTTTTGCCGTGATTTACGCTGTTTTTCGATATAGTAGAGGAGAAGAAGGGCCGTATCGATAGCGGATTATTATTTTTTACCCCCTATCTAACTAGGGTGTAGAAGGTCGTCGCGGGTATTAGCTAAAAAGCTTAGTCTAGTAGCTATAACCGTCTCGAGGACTTTACCTAAGCAGTTTAGAAGGGCTATAATCCTATAAGACTTAGGATTAGAATAGTCCTTCTTCCCCGGCTTTAGTAGAACGACCACTAGGGCCTCTTTCTAGCAGGTAGGGTGGTAGCCTGCTAAAAATAAAGGGACTCAATGGGGAGACCTCACGTTTTAATATCGAGACGTCACACGTGACATTTTAGTGGGGCCATAACGCCGTTGCTAAGAGACATATATACCGCACCTATTTTATATATACACTTTATATAGAAAATCGCAGGCGATATCATAAACCACTTAATCTGAACACTTAATCTTAATACTCAAATGTCAACACTCACTTAAATTTTAACCCTTAAATCTAACTATCTAGTATCGCCGCTTACGCCGCCTCTATTTTATCTAATTCCTCGTCTTCTTCCTGCTGCCGAGATATATCTTTATCTATAGTCCTCACTAACATATCTATTTTGCCTTTAAATTAGGTAGAAATAACCACTAATTCGTGTTCCTGTGAGGACGATAGCTCTTCTATTATATCTAAGTTATTAAAAACCCGGGCGGATTACCGAGGTTCCTATATACTAGCTTCGTATTATAGGAGAGTAGGGGCCGTTAAAGGTAGTAGGGCGTTATATCGCTTTTCGGCAGCTACGATTTCGAATCTAGATAGGAGCCGTTTAGTATTATTCTTCCCTTCGCCCTTTTTCTTTCCCGTGCTAGATATCGCGATAGCACCTTTTAGCCGGCCTTTCCCTTGAACCACTATTGGTTCTAGGGGTATATCGGGTCGCGGTAAGGAACTAGTATAAGTAAAGACCTCGTTGCGATTCTATCGCTAGTGGTTATCGATTAACGTGATATCGAGTGGCTCGGTATCGCGTAAGTGTGTACAAAGCATATACTGATAAGGCAGGCCTAGAGAGGTTGTGATAGTATAGGGCCGGTAGGGCCCTGGGGGTTATAGTATACTCTCCCTTCTATCCCTGCTACGTAGCTTTTCTAGGGTAGAAAGCTCGATTTTAATACGTTCGAAGGCTTATAGAATAACGTGGTGACTAATAAGGCTAAAAAGAATCCTAGCTATAGGAAACTACACCTTACTAATTCGGTGGGCTCTTACTAAAGCTAGATCCTCCCCTTAGTTCTTCTAATATAGCTTTAGGCTGCGGAAAATAGTGGTTAAGTCACCTGTGGAAGAGTGTAAATACCTCTTAAGGCTAGTATGCGAAGACTCTATAACTAACGTTATTTTATAGCTAAAATAAGATACGCTGTTTAGGTAGTAATCTATAATCTTCTCTTTGAATGGATTGATCCAGGTATTAAGGGCGTAATTAACTACGTTTCCTGGGTCTTTACCTAGTTACTGGAAAGATTATAATCGCTATATAAAGACCTCCTCTATAGGGCTTATAATAAGGGTATTCTAATCCTTAAGGAACGTATAAAATGTAGGGTGCCGTTTAACGTTACTATCGCCTAGCCTGGTAGCCTTAGGAAAAGAGGCCTTAGTTTTCGCCAACACATTCATATTAATATGCCAACGATATAGGATATTAGGAACCTGACTCCAATTTAGGTGGGATTTCAGTGCGTTTATTAAGGCGAGCTCTCGATCCGTAATAATATAACGCGGTAGAGTAGAATTAGTAGTAAGAAGATATTCGTGTAAAACCCGAATAGCCCAGGCGTACTACTCTTCCTTTTCGGTATTTAGGAAAACAATAGTAATAGAGAAGGCTTTACGAAGTGGTGATACTCCGTAAAAATTAAGTAACGGTATCTTAAACTTATTCGTTTTATAGGTTACGTTAATTATAAGGATATCGGGAGCTTATTAAAGGTGCACGATCGTGGATTTCGGGGTAATAAAGAGGGACTAGATTCGGTTAAGGCTATCACGACAGTCGCGGTAAAAAAAGCTATCCTCGATATTAAGTTACTAAGATATTAGTATATAATTAAATAATAATAGCAGGAGGGAAGATAACGTACGTTATAAAGCCACTAGATTAGAGTCCTTCTAGTAAGCTCGTTACGGCGATACCGGGCGAGCAGGTTTAAGATATCGGTTACGGTAACGTCTAGCGGCTGCTAGGCTGGATCTTTAGGATTACGGAGCCTTATTATAATCCCACGGGGCCGAATACCGCTATTCTATAAAGAAACGATCTTAAGTCTATATAATAGGATACCCTGCGACCGAAACTAGGCGAAGGTAGTGGCTTTAATCTAACCGTGGTTATAAGCCGGCTCGCTAGCGCCGGCGCCGCGTTTAACGATAGCTTTAATAACCCAGCCTTAGCTATTATAATGGCAGATATTAACCCTATAAGGGTAGGCTGTTATCTGGGTTATAGTCTTCCGCCGCTTTAATTCGTGCGTTAAGGTAACGCGAGGCGTAGGCGCCTTGCCCTTCCTATAACAGTAGGTGACACGTATCGGCGCCCTGCTATTCGGATACTAATTATGGATAACGAGACTATAGCCGTTAGAGTAGCAGTGGGCGGTAAGAGCTTCGTGCGCCTCTTCTTTAGAAGGAAAAACGCCCTTAAGGAGGTCGGAGCCGTAGGGTCGGTGATCGGTCATTTTTGTGTAGGATATCGTGGCTTATTGTTATGGTGTTTTAGGCGGTTGGATTCAAAGTTGCGGTCCAGGAAGTAATACGTTAAGGTTTACGATGTCGCCTGCGATTTTCTATATAAAGTGTATATATAAAATGGGTGCGGTATATATACCTCTCAGCAACGGCGGTATGGCCCCACTAAAATATCACGTGTGAGGTCTCGATATTGAAACGTGAGGTCTCCCTATTAAGTCCTAAAATAAAGCTAAGTAGGCCTTTAAGAAGGGCCCTGGAATAGTCTTATAGGCCTATTGGATCGGCTATAGGCTTATCCTATTAGGCCCTGGGGCTTTCTCCTTAGCAGCTTTAAAGATAGCGCATTATAGTTCGGTAGCCTATAGGCTAGGCCACTCCCACAGTCTTCTAAGGCCCTTACTGCGTGATCTAGTCAGGCTCTAGGGACCGTTAGAAGGGTTAGAGAGGCCTAGGTCCCTCGAAGGGCCTGTAAATACAGGGGCTTTAGGGGCGTCGGTGGCAGAAGGAAGAGGAAGAGGAAAAAGGGGCTGAATAAGGGCGTTGTATTTTTTATCGAAGGCGTAGGCTTTCTGCTTCGTAAGCGTTTAAATCGGTGGGATTTTGGCGTTTAGGCCGCTCTTTATGTAGTTATAGGCCTTAAAAATCTCAGGGCTTTAAGCGTTAGCTAGGAAGGCCTCCTAGTGGTTCTTTTCTACTGTTGTTACTACCCTATAATAGGCGTTTCGAGCCTTTTTCCAGGTGGTTTCTAGAGCCGCTAGCCGGGTAGCCGAGGCCCCCTTTTTAGCTTTAGCTTTTCTAAAAACCCTAAAAGCCCTGTTAGCTGATTTTCGCAGGGCTTTTAGCTCTAGGGTCTACCACGGTTTCGAACGCTCTACTACCCTTAGCTTAGGCACAGAGGCCTTAAGAGCCAGGGAGATAGTATCCGTTAGGTGGCGACCTATAGAGTCCTAATCCGAGGCGTTAATAGCCTATTATAGCTGCTAGTCGAGGCTAGGCTCTAGTGTTAAATAGGTAGTCGTAAAGAGTGAAAAGGTAGGGTTAAGTAAGGAACCAGGTATAATCACGATAGGATTATAATAGGGTTAGAATGTGGGTATAGCTAAAGAGTCAGATTAATCGCTAGCCTCCCTCTTCTAAGGGGAGGCTCCTCCGCTCCTTAAGACTATACTCTGCTACTCCTCGAGGACTGCTTTATTCACTTCCTCGAGGGCTGCTTTATTTACTTCGAGGGACTATTCTATTTACTAGTATAATGACTGCTTTGTTTATGCCTCGAGGGGTCTTAGACTAGACACGCCTGGACCCCTATAGGTTTATACTAGGGACCTATTATAACCACTGCTATAGGCACCTGATATAGCGACCTTCCCCGGATACTCCTATCCTTAGGAGCGCCCGATCCGTGCCGGCCTCCCGGCTCCTCGAAAACCCAGTACCCGAATCCGTCCTCTAAGTCCCCCGGTACCCCGAACCAGAGCCCTCTACGATAGGACCCTAATAGGTCCCCGCCTAGTTCCTATATAGAGCCTTTTAGGCCGTGGCTCTAACCCGGGTATATACTCCCTCTCTTTATTCTATCGATAAAACCACTACAGATAATACCCTACCCGGGACCCTCATAGGTTCCCGGCCGGTTCCTTTACTAGCCCCCTAATATATCCCTTTATCCTTTTAGGCTATCCCTTTAATTTATCTATAAAGACTCCTAGAGCCGGTATTATATAGGGTCCGTTATTACCCCTTCCGTGAATTTATAGCTTCCTTCTTAATACTAAAAATAGGTACTTATATAACTGCTTTTTAGGGATATCTCGTAACCTACTATTATTCCCTCTTTCTATTCTTTTCTTCCTCTCCTATACTTAATTCTCCGATTATACTATTCTTCGTGAGTTTTCCCCTAATCTAAGATACTATATACTAACGTCTTATAGTCTTCTATTAATTAACTACTATCTTATAAATACTTCTACACGTCTTTAATCTATAATACTAGCTAACCGCGCGGTATAGCGTAGTTACTATACTTTCCTAGGGAGATAATAATGATAATAATAAGCGCGCTGCCACTCCTATAAGTATAACGCGAGCCTCTAAGAGGCTTAAGACCACGGCTATAGCGTTATTCTTATAGTCCGCTAGGTAGTCTGCCCTATAGTCGGCTACTTAACCTGCCTTGTTATAGGTTATTACCCCGGCTACGCTAAAGCCTCCTACTCCTACCGCGGCTATATCGTTATCGACTACTACGCCGCCGGTCGCTCCACGCTAAAGGGTAATAGATATAGGTATAGGCGGGGATCTAAGGGCCCCCTATATACATTATACAGGTAAGTTAGTAACGATTAACTTTAAGGAAAAGACGTATACTATTAAGGCCGTAACCTGCTAATACGCCGATAACGGTTAGCGGATAAATAAGTGCTACTATTACTCTAAGTATAATAGCCTAAAGTGCCGCGGAGTAAGTTATACACCTTTATTATTATACTCTCCCTATAGCTATAGTCCCTCCCTTTATAGACTACTCCGTGGTCCTGTTTTCTAATATATATAATAGCTCCCTTATCGCCGGTAAGAACGCTACCGAGTAGCTATAGAAGGTTTTAGTTATCGCTATTAAGAAAGGTGGCCTAAACAAGAGTCGTCGTGTAAGTATTATAGTCTTTCTTTTCGACTATATTCCTCTATTAGTCCTGTATAGTTCCTTTACTAATCCTATATAGTACTAGGCTATAGTAGTTCGATACTAGGTTATTCTTAGAGAGGCTTTAGGTTAAGCGACGCTAAAGGTTAACCGGTCGTCTACTAAGGAAGCTATAGCTATTTAGCGTTAAGCTAAGGAAGTTACTAATACCCGCTAGAAAACGGCGGAAGATATCTATAAAAGGCTTAATAGTATATAGTCGCTGCTTAAGTAATTTATCGGGTTATAGTAGTAGCGTCTTACCGTTAAGTAGTAGCGGCTCGATATCGAGTAGTAACGCCTAGCGTTATATTAGCGCGACCTCGCGGCCTAGGAATATACGGCCACTGCCTTCGAGTAGATAGCTGCCCTTAACCTAGCCTAGGCTTAGGCCTAGGAAGACCTGCCTACGCCTTTAGGGTCTGCCTTAGCCCCCGTAGGGGTTAGCTTTATAGATAACGATATATTTAGTAAAAGTGGTAGCCCCATGTAACCTTAAGGCTTCGTGCCGTAAGGTCCTTAGGGTCCCCCGGATCCTTACGAAGTGCCCGACGATAACGATATAGTACCGACCTAGTTAGTGAAGAAGGGGAAGAAGGCTCTAACGCCCTTAACTCCTTTATTATAGAAGAAAAAGAAGAAGTAGTAGAAGGCGAAGACGCCTCTGTCTTTTCGGCTTTTAATGCTATCCGCGGGTAGTAGGTAAAAGGGGGTAACGGTTATTACCGCGGGGCAGAGCTAGGTATATATAGAGGATAATAACGGCGAGGTAGCTAGGCGGGAGCCTACCCCTCTAGACGATAAATTAGTAGGGTTTAAGGACGCCCTAAAGGGGCCGTGATAGTATATATAGAGGAACGGTTAATTTTTTTTTAGGTTTTTTACTAGCCTTCGGGTTAAGTTTTTTCTTTTTTTTTTTTAACTAGCTTTAGGGTATTCCTATCATAACCCTAATAGTCCTAACTATAATCTAGCGTGATATATCGTCTTAATCGTAATATTCGTAAAGGGGAGGGATAAGGTGTAAGGAGTAGAGATTATGCCCCGGTTAGTATATTCGTAGGTCCTGATTAATATAGGTAGATATATAGATAACGGCGTAAAGGGCTATTAGCGCCTAATACAGAAAAACAGAGATTAAGAGCAGAACGCTTAAAAAAGAAGAATAAAGGTCGAGAGTAAAATACTCTAAGGAAGAAAACAGTAACCGATTAAGTACGCCTATATAGTCCCCGTCTAGATTAAGGGGGGGTCCCTACCTAAGAATTTTATCTCTACGACCCACTAAAGGGTTTTACTAGGTTAATATAGCCGATACATACGCTATATTCTGATTAGGTTCCTTACGGGAATAGTGTATAAACCTATTAGGTTCTTAGTAAGTCTTATTATCCCTAAGGAAGAGAAAGGATAGGATAACGTCCTTATATTATATTTATAGGGTCTCCCGTGGGAATAGTATATAAACCCGTTTAGTTCCCCGTAAGGATATTATAGGAACCTATATAGTCCCCGGATAGTCTCGCCTTAAAGTAAGCGTTGATGAGTTTATCGGGAATATTCCACTTTAGCTCCTAGGTATTCTCCTCATCGCTATACCCTACCTATTTAATTAGGTATTAACGTCGCTTACCCTGATATCGGTAAGCTAGGATAGCTCCGACCTCGTACTTATCCGAGTCCGGTTCGACGTCGACTATAGGTGGTGGCCCCGGCTATAACCTATCGCGGGACCTCTATAGTTCTAGCAGAGAAACCGGAAAGACGTTATAAATCCTTATACCCTTCGGTAGTTCTAGTTAGTAAGCTAGGCTATATGTGTCGATGATTTCAGTTACCTTATATAGGCCGATAAACTTATCGCTAAGCTTTTTTAAAGGCCTTTTCTACCGGATATTCTTCGTGGATAGTAGGATATACTCGTCGACCTTAAAAGAACGCTAGGCACGACCGTTATTATAATACCGTTTATAGGAGGCCTACGCCCTTTTAATAAGGTCCGAGATAGATCGGCGCTAGGCTATAAGTACTCCGCACGGCGCTCTGCTTTAGCGGCGTGGACCTTGTTTACCCTTAGGAGCTATACTTTATTAGGGCCTTAAGGGTTATAGCCTATTAGGGTATTAGATAGGGTGTAATATATCGTAGAGTGCCACGCTATATTATAGGTGAATTCTGCGAGCGGTAGTCGGTTAACCTAGTTATCCTATTCCTACGAGTAGAAAACGCGAAGATAGTGCTTAAGGTTCTGGTTTTGCCGCTCTGTCTATCTATCCGTCTACGGGTACCACGCTATAGATAGACGTCGCGCGGTGCCGAGGTACCGATATAAGGTTACCTAAAAGCGACTTATAAATAGTAAGCCTTAGTCCGAGATAATACCGTTAGGTAGGCCGAAAGTGCGGAAGACGTGATACTATAGCGACTTAGTAAGTCCTTCTGCTATCAGGCCACTACTTAAGAGGATATAAATCGAGTACTTTATTAGGCGGTATACTACTATAAGAATAGTATCCCGCTTTTTATCTATAGCCGCGCTATAAACCGGCGGTAGGCCCGTGATAAAGTTAATAGATATCTCTATAAAGGGGCGCTAAGGCATTAAAAGACTCGCTAGTTCGCTATACGACTTATAGTACCGCGGCTTAGTATGCTAATAGATAGTATAGGTGGGCACGAACTACCGGATATCCTTAGGTAAATAATCCTAAAAGTAGAAGTCCGAAATCCTCTGAATAGTCCTTATAACCCTATAATAACCCACGCTAAGTCTATTATAGAAATATTATAGGACCTTCTAACGGAGGCTAGAGTAGTTTAGTATAAAAACATGATTCTTAAAATAAAGGATACCACTACTCCTAGACCATTATCCGTATATAGTATTATCGCCGTGGGCTTCTCGCTAACAGGCGTAAAAAGGGTCTTCCGCTTACGCCTTTACTACCTTTTCTAGTAGGGTAGGGGAATCGATAATAGGGATAATAGGGTTAGACTCGGGGGTAGTACATGAACCACGCTAGTTCCCGATAAGACCTAAAATAAGACGTCTCGATAAGGGCTTTAAAGAAAGATTATCCGTTACGTCTCGACTATCTTTTCCGGTAAGGTGGGAGGAGCGGGAATAGCGCGGGTACTATACTAGGTCCTATATAGGCCTAAGGAAAAACGCTTCGAAGTAGACTCTATAGAGGGAGAAAGGTTATCCGCTTACGTCTTAACCACTAAGGTGGGAGGAGCGGGTTCTAAAAAAAGGGTATCCGCTTACGTCTTAACTACTAAGGTAGGAGGAGCGGGAAAATTATACCCGGGGCTATTACGGGAACCACCCTAATTCCCGATATAGCCTATAAAACGCTTAGAAAAAGACTCTACCACCTTAGCCCGGTTAGTAACTAGGGCGCGCTTATAGGGCGTATATTAGGGCTTCCTGGATAACCTATCCGCAGGGTTTAACGTCCCCGGGCGGTGCCGAATCTTAAAATCAAACGGGGCGAGCTCCTTAAGCTACCGCGTGTGCTGCCCCTTAAGCTTCGGCTTATCCAGCAGGTATTAATAGTTTAGGTAGTCTATTAGGACTACTATAGGGCTTTGACTATAGGCTATATAATGCCGCTACGTCCGAAAAGACTTAATAATAGCTATAAGCTTAGAATCGGGTATACTATAATTAAGCTCGGCGCCGCGGAGCTTATAAGATATAAACGTAACGGGTCTTTAGAGCCAATCCTCGGGCTAACTAATAACGGCCCTAATTATAAAAGTAGAAGTATCGGGCTTAATACGTATTAGTAGAGCGGGGTTAAAATACCGTAAGACCGGCGCTTTCTGGAATAGTAGCTTTATCTCCTTAAACGCGGACTAAGCCTACGGGGATAGTACTATAATCCCGGTATAGCCCTTAGTGGGTCCCCCTTTTAGATAGTCTATAAGAGGGGCGGCCACCTTAGAGTAGTTCTTAATAAAACGCCTATAAAAACCCGTAAAGCCTAGGAAGACCTGTATTTTCTTAATACTATTAGGGAGTTCTTAGTCATGGATAGCCTTAACGCGGGCCGGGTCTATATATACCCTATCTAGGCTATAGATAAACCCGAGGAATTTAACGTTTTTAGTCTCGAACTTATACTTATTAGGGTTAGTATATAGGGACTACTACCTAAGCCTTATAAGGACCTCGCGAATGTGCACGCGGTGGGTAACTAAGTCCTTACTATAAATAAGGATATCGTTAAGGTAGACTATATAGATAGTATCGACGAGGCCTGTTAACGCCTAGTTAATATACCGTTAAAAGCTCGCGGGGGCGTTAGTTAACCCGAATAGTATAATAAGGTATTCGTAGTGGCTATATTTTATCCGGAACGCCGTTTTCCACTTATGGCCCTCCCGAATCCGTAACCGATAGTACGTATCTTTAAGATCTAGCTTAGTATAGTACTACGCTAACGATAACCGATCTAGGATTTCGTGGATTAGGGGTAGGGGGGTATAGTCCTTAACGGTCACCTTATTTAACCCTCTATAGTTAATATAAAGACGTAGCTTACTACCCTTTTTAGGGACGAATAGGATAGGCGCGCCGGCCGGACTAGTGGACGGTCTAATCCACTCTTTCGTAACGGTATCCTATAGATACTAGCGTAGCACCTCTAATTCCTGCACGGTAAATGGGTAAATCGGTCCGTAAGGGGGCTTCTTCCCTTCCTCGATTTTAACGACGTGGTCCTACTACTAGTGCGTCGGTAGCCGCCCGGTATTTTCGACGTTAAAAACGTTAGCGAAATCTTAATACTATTCCGGTAGCGTAGGGGTAGCTATTAGGTCCTTATCTAGGCTAGGGTAGACCCTATTTAAGAATATATCTCTATATCCCACTAAAGGGTTTTCTAGGCCATTAAGGCCGATATAGCCGATACGTAGAACCCGCGTAGAACCTATATAGGTTAGAGTAAGGATAGACTTAGCTTATCTAACTACCCTATATCGTTCTCTCGGTAACGTAACCATACCGAGCTCTACGTAGGTTAAGGGATAAGTCTATATACTGTATTACTAATTAACGTAGGGTTAACGGCTATAAGCCACGGCCTCCCTAAGATAATCTTTACGCCCTAGGGATCGAGGTCTATAACGTAAAACTCAACGCGCTGTATTTTCTTCCGATTCTAATAGTCGGTAGTGGTAATAATCCTGTGGAGGGACCTAAAGGTTATCTTCGTTTATCCTTCCGTAATCCAGGACACCGGGATCAGGGATCCCTCGGGGACCTAACTAAGTCTTAGGAGGGACCGATCTAGCACGTTAATATCGGCGCCTCCGTTAAGGAGGGCCGACGTTTATACCTATCCCTTACCTCGGCGAAAGGATATACGTGCCTTTACTAGTATAGTAGTAGGGGTAGTCCGAAGCGGGTATAGTTCCTAAGGCACCTCGTCCGTAATATAGCCGACCGTGGGGCGGGATATAGATACCGGTTAGGTATTCGGGTTACTATTACTCGAACGCTATGCCAGAGGGCTAAGGTATATAGTAGCGTAGTGCCCCTTTTAGTTATAGTTATAGTAAGTGATAGAGTCGAGGTACGATAATAGTTTAGGGCGTATAGGGTAGCTAGGAGTAGAGGTTAGGGTAGGCGTAGGGGCAGATATAGGAGTAGACGCGGGGATACTAGTGGAACCGTAGGTGGCTGTTTAGGTACTTTATCCTAGGGCGCGCGAACGGAAATAACGTTATTAAGTAGTGGACTAAAAGTCTGCTCGAGTAACGGCTAGCCTATCGTTAACGGTTAAAGCCTTAGCCCTATAGCAGGCCGGGGCTAGGTCTTAGTAGTCCTTAGGAACCCCTATAAACACTATATAGTCCTGGATAGGTAGGAGGACCCTTATTAGCACTATCTATATCCTCTACTAGTCCGGGAGCTCGCCCGGTAGTTCCGACTCTAGGGCTTCCTACCACTATATAAACTTAGCGTAGGACTCGCCCTCTCTCTAAAATAAGATAGACTCGCTCTGGATCTATACTACTACCTCCCGTAGGCGGGTATCGTTATCGTTAACCTAATAAGATAACTAAGCCTATAGTACGGCCTAGCTAACCCTATTAGAGTCGCTATCGTACTTATATCGTAGTTTAGTCTACTAGCGTTCCTTAAAGTGGTGGGGGAGGCACGATATAACGAAGTAATTCTTTATAGCGTCTATAGGGAAGGACTAAGAGTCTAGGTTAAATTATTAATTCGTTTCTTAGATAAACGTGCGATACTTAGCCTAGGATACGTTATCCTATTTAGGTAAAGGGAAATTAAACTTAGCCTATATAGCGGACCCGTGTATAAAAGACGTCGTGGATATATCGTGGGTATACTAGGATCCCGTTAGGGTTACGATAATATAATATTAAGGTTTAGCTATACGACGGTGGGTAATATCGGCTCGGTAGGAATCGATAGCGGGATTAATAGAGGCGGTAGCAGTAGTAGCGACGGTAGCAGTATTCGCTTCTAGCTTAGTAAGATAAACGAGCTTACGCTTACGGTGGTTCTATACCTTTATCTATTTAACGCGTTCGTCTAGTTATTTATCCGTTAGTATAGCTAGGTTAATGTCTACGTGCGGGGGCAGGTTGGGATCCTATACGGGTCTTGTTATAGTTATAGGAGGAATAGGGACGGTAATAGGGGTAGAGGTAGTAGTAGAGGTAGTGCTAGCGATAGGAGTAGGTGTAGGGGCAGGAATAGGTGCCGGTACGGTAGTAGAGGTAGGAGTAGTAGGAATAGTGTTAGTTCCCGGCGTATTCCCGTTATATTCCTCGTCGGCGTCCTCTATAAAGGCGGTTTCGCTATCGCGTAGCTATCGCTTAAACTAGCTAGTAGCCTTATCGAAATTGAAGGTAGGATCGTTTATTTCGTGATATTTAGATATCTTAGTGACTCTCTTTCACGGTCTTCGCGCCCTTAGAGGGTAAAGCGATTAAAATATTAAATAGGTAGTCGTAAAGAGTGAAAAGGTAGGGTTAAGTAAGGAACCAGGTATAATCACGATAGGATTATAAATCTTAATATTATTAGAGTCGGGCTTAATACCCTCCTCCTCCGTCTCCTCCGCCTCCTTTATTTCCTCCTCCTTATCCTTAGACTTAACGGCGATAGGCGATAACTTAGCGATAGCCTTAGGGCTATTAGCGGTAATAGGCGAGGCGGCGGGCTACGGTAACGGGTTAGCGACCTTAACCTTATTATCCGACGACTTATGGATTTAGGGGCCGTGGGCGGATATATAATAACCGGTATACGCGGTAAATATAATGGGATAATAGGGTTTAGTAACGGCGTTTATAGCTTAACTTAGGCCTAATAGCTAGGGGAATATATTTATACCGCGCTAAGTATAACCGGTTAGTCTCGCTAAGCGCTTAGCGGGGTATTCTCCACCTTCGGTATAATAAAGCTTATAAACGGCCTAAACTAAAGTAGTAAAGGTAATAAGACTACGGTTATAGGGCGGGATTACTATACCTATAAGGGCGCGAGTATCAGCGATATTAAGGTTATTAACCTAACTAAAATTAACGGAAGCTATATAAACGGCGAGCGGTAAGTACAAACCCGTATTATAAGATTAATAGTTAAGAGAGACCGGATAAATAATAACTTATTAAGTATAAGACGATTAGCGACGGCGATAGCGGGCGGGCGGGTAATCTCGTCTAAAGCTTTACGAAATTATTTATAGGCCGCCTAAAGGCGGAGATAGAAATAGCGGCGACTAAGCGTTATTAGCTCGCTATTAGCTTTAAGAGTTATAATACCCGTTATAATATTCTAAATCTATTAGGTAGCGCCTAAGAGTTTATCGGGAATCTAAAAACGTATTAGATACTAAGCGCTCGATAAAACTAAGGGGGGAACTTATAAATATATAAGCTTAGTAAGAGCGTGTATAAATAATATAATAATAAGCGTTACTATTAGAATTATTAATATAATTAATATAAATATCTATTACTACAGAGGTAATATAGCGTCCGTAGGGCGGCTCTGTTAAGTAGCCGCCGATAAACCTAATATTAGTATTATACGGTAAGGAGCGAAGCTCCCGAGGTATACTAAGTAAAAGCGATATATTACCAAATACTTAACGGTACAAACTAATTATAACTAGGAATAAAGATAAAAATAAAGATAGAAATAGTTATACGGCGATTATTCGACGTTATAGTTAAGTTAGGAACGTACTATAAAGAATAAAGGATTATATAAGGAAGGGGAAAAGAAGAGGAAAATAACTATAAAAGGGAATAAGGAAAATTTATCTACGCGGCGAATAGTCGCCTTAGTTACGAATCTAGCTAAAGAAGGGGTAAGTATAAAGAATAGTAACCGTAAATTTAGTAATAATATATACTATAATAATAAAGGAAGGAATAGCGATAAGCGTGATATTAGGAAACACGGCGAGTAATCGCCGATTATTATACGAGACGCTAGAATAGGAATCATAATAGGTAAGCGAGTTAGCCACGCGCTTATACCATTAACGGTTTACCGATTACTCGGCTAACACGAAGAAAGTTATAATATTATAGAAGGAGGTTAGGAAGCCTTATAACGGTAACTAATTAAAATCGCTAACTGGACGATAAGCTTCGCGCGAGGCTAAATCGCGTGGACCTACTAAGGGGGCTAAAACGGGCCTAAAGGACTAGTCCCGTTAAAGAGGGGGTAGTATAAGGAATAGAGTAGCACTATAGATTCGCACTATATATAGTCGGAGATATACTCGGGCCGCTAAGTGTTCGGCGAAAACCTTAGAATCGCTATATTAGCGTAGAGGGAAAAATACCCTTTTTCCCTTAAGTTAAAGTCTTAAGAAATATACGACTATTAAGCCTAATAGTATTATCCGCTACGGTGTACCTTTTCCCTGGTATTATAGCCTATTCCTTGATAGACTTTTAGAGCCTAGAATAGAGGCTGAAATCAGGATAGCGCGGTGTAAGGAGGGAGTGTTTTCGATACATTCCCACTTATAAAAGCGGAGACGATTAAAGCCGGGCGTGTAAAATACTAGGTCTATAACCGACTTTTGACGAAGATTAGACCTAAAAAAGGTCCCCCCGTTTAGGTTAACTTCTTCAGGATCCACTAAACAGGTGGCTTCAAGGCTATTTAACCAGTCTACTAGGGCCTAGGCCTTAATAGAAGCCTGATTCGTAGTAGCCCCGTTCTACTGCTAGTGGTTCCTATTAAAGTCCCCTATAATAAGGGTCGGCTTAGGGACCTAAAGGCCCTATAGCACGCGATCTTCGGTCCAGGGTCGGCTTCGAGAGCCTGAAAAAGAAGGAAAAGAAGGGGAAGAAGAAGTAGAAGAGGTAGAGAGGGTAGGGCTAAGGGGCCTTAAAGGCCCTCTGCCTATTATTTCGGGATTCTGCTCTATCTGATTATAGACGTTTAGGATATAGAAGGTCTGCAGATAATAGACCTCTATAAGCTGCGTGTCTATATTATCTAGAAGGTCTTCGCGGTGTGAAAATTCGATACCCGAGCCCTTTCTTATATACGTAAGGACCCTAGGTTTAATAGGAAAAAACTGGGTTTTCCGAGATATAGGCGTGATAGTATAGAAGGCTAGGTGGTTTCGAATATACTACCCTTCTGGTTTTAGGACGTAGGAAGGCTCTTAGATAAGGACTATATTAGCCGAAGCCTCTAAAGCCTATTCTAGGATAGCTTCCTACGCCGGACCCTATTTATCGACGTTATGCTGAATAAACCGGATTTCTTTCGAACTAAAAGACCCTTTATTTATAGGATTTAGGGTTTAATAGCTTGAAAGACCTTGTAGTTTGTACTGTAAGGGGGGTATACCCCCTCGTAGTTATGGCACTTATAGGTCCTGTGTTCGTAGTCGCCGTATTCCTCGTACTCGTTATAGTAGTGGTCTTCGTCGCTATAGCCCTCTATAGCGTAGATAGAGCAGGTAGTTAGGCGCTTATAGATCCCTCGGGTATACCCGAATTTCTAGCAGTTAGAGTACTGGGTCCTAGGGGTTATAGGCCTATATTTATAGACCTTTAGCCGCTGGCCGGCTATATAGAGCCCCTGTTTTAAGCAGTATTTCTGCTCTTCAGTAGTTAGTACTAAAACGATAATAGTGCCGTGAAGCCCGTCTAGGGTTCTTAGCCAGCGAGGCTTCCCTACTACCCTAATAGGGTTAAAGGTGCCGATTTTAGTAACTAGGTACTTTAAACCTAGGCCCAGTTAAAGGCTGCGGTTCAGGGCTTTTAGCGGTGTGTCGGAAGGGTCGGCAGGGTCGGATAATAGCGTTTCCCCTCCTCCGAAGGCCCTAGTAGGCACCTATTTAATAATAAGCTTAAACTAGTCGCCTATAGGTTAGGGGGGCGAAAGAGGCAGGTTTAGCTCCTTAAACCACTGATTCTAAGAGTCTAGGAGCTGCTAAACGCTATATTTCGGGCCCGGGGTTAAAAAAAGGTTCCCGTTAGTTAATAGGCTAATAGCTGTAATAGCAGAGATTTTTAGGGCCTTATTTAGCCTGTTCCGGAGCTTAAGAGGATTAAAGTTCTCCCGGGGGATTATTTCCCCTGCTATAGACTATAAAATAACCTTAGGGACCTTTTTAGGGTCCGTGGGGAGGGGGGCCGGGGGGGTTAAGAGTGCTAAGGCCTTTTAGGGGGCCTGGGGTGCTATAAAGCCTGTTTTTCCCTTTATAGCCTCGCTATAAAGGGGTTTAGGTTATTCTATAAGCCTACGAACTGCTTAGGCTAGTTCGTCGACTTTCTGCTCGAGTATAGGGGGCTAGGAGCCTTATAGGGTTCCGTCGATAGCAGATTTAAGCCCTGTAGATAGGGCTTTAATCTAGGGCATAGGGTCGAGGTCGTAGGCCTATTAAAGTAGCTAAAAAGCCTGCTAGAGAAGCCCCCTAGCCTAGGCCTTACTAGCCAAACTAGTCGACTTCTAGGGCGTAGTAGAGGGGTTTCTAGCAGTTCCAGGGGCCTTTTTAGCCTATTTAGAGCCTATAAGGCCCTGTTTTTCAGCAGGGGGGGGGGCCTAGAGGGCGTTTCGAAGAGGCCTTCGGCCTTAGAGTCGGAGGGGGGCTCGGTTCGGGTCCTAGAAAACCTTCTAGGGGTTAGGGTCGAAGGGCTAAGCTGCCTTTTCGAATTAAAGGGCGTAATAAAGGTAGAAGTCCCTGTATTTATAGGGCTTTTAGGGGTTTCCCCTATTTCTACCTCCCCTAAGCCCCTTATAATTATAGGGGGCTTAGGGTTAGTTCCGGGGGCGTTATAGTGGGCTAGGGCGTTATTATAGCTAGTACTATGGCTATTATTATGGCTGGGGTCTTTTATAGGGTGCTAGGGTCGCGAGGCGTTAGTGGCTACGGCTCTGCGCGGCTGCTTTATTAGCGGCGCACGGGCTATATCAGATTTTTCCCCCGCACGTGGGGCACCCGTAGGTGCGTTTCCAGGCGTTTTCGCACTTATTTTACGCCCTAAATAGCGCCTACGCGATACAGTGCTATAGATAGGCGTATAGAGCTTAGAAAGAGCTATCGATTAATATAGCTTTTAAGTGGTTTAGAGCGTTTGCGCGTAAAACGTAGGTCCCCCCACGTGAGTTATAAGAAGGATGAGCATGTGGATTAAGGTGTACGGGTAACGGAGTAGAAACGTCTGGCGTTTAAAGCAGGGCCACTGTCCACTGTCCACTGTCCGCTGTCCACACGCCGAAGCAGTCACCGAGGATAACAAGAAGGAATAGAAAGAAGGAGGGGCGGCCGGCAGTCCACCGTAGTGTCCGATGGAGTGCCGGGCCATGGTCAGGGGCTGAGAGCTGAGGGGCTGGATGGACAGTGGTTAGACTATTAACCTAAACCAGCGGCTTGCATATTGAGGGAAAAGCACATAACAGCTGATGGGAGTACGGCAAGGGAAAGAGAGGGAAAAGGAAAAGCGCACGGGATAATGAGAGACAACGACCAAATCTGCGACCAACCTACCAAGGACCAAGGACAAGGTTGCCAACCAACCGCCAACCGCCAACCGCCAACCGCCAACTGCCCCATGAAATGCGGTAAACCGACATTCGTCGGCCGAGGGTCTTGGCAGTTTTCCATAGTATTATCGTCTTTACTCCTATTGCGGGCGGAAAGAATATCTAGTAGGGTCGAAAACTCGCTCGAATACCCTCCTCGCGCCTCGTGCTCTCGAAGCACGAATCTCCCTCCCCCTCGCTCCCCATCCGCTCCGTTCTGCACCTCGACACATCTACATCATGGGCACGTTCGCAGGATTCTTCTACCGCCAACTCACCATCAAGCCCAAGCCCCTGGCGGCCGACGTCCGCCTCGACGGCAAGACGGCCATCGTGACGGGTGCCAATGTCGGGCTGGGGCTGGAAGCAGCGAAAGAACTGGCGGCGCATGGGCTGGCCCGCCTGATCCTCGCGGTGCGCGCCGTTGCCAAGGGCGAGGCGGCCAGGGAGCAGATCCTGGCCCAGACGCCGGGCGTCGACGTGCAGGTCTGGGAGGTCGACCACGAATCGTTTGCGAGCCTCGACGCATTCGGCAGGCGAGCGTCCGGGCTGGATCGTCTCGACATTGTCATCCTCAACGCGGGGGTGAAGAATGTGGATTATGTTGCGTCGAAGACGGGGCACGAGGCGCATGTTCAGGTAGGATTTTTGATTTCGTCGCGTGTTTCTGCAGTGGGGGGGGTTTGTTCTGCTTCTGCTGCTTCTGTGCTTCTGCTGCTTCTGTATCCCCCTGAATTTATCCGTCTTGAATTGTTCATGCTCTTGTTAAAGGCACAGGACAATACTGGAATAACCCGCATGGTCATGTTATTACTACATATCATCAATGCATGGACTGTCCGACTGAACCAAGAACCCCCGGCAGGTCAACCACCTAGGCACCGCCCTCCTCTCCGTGCACATGCTCGCTCCCCTCGACCGCACCGCCAAAGCCCTCGGCACGCCTGGACGCCTCACCATCGTGTCCTCGGAAAACCACTTCTGGGCCAAGTTCAAGGAGCGCCACGCCCCCCACATGCTCGCCGAGCTGGACGCGTACCGGGAATGCTTCAAGGGGCTCGACAAGATGAACATTGAGCGCTACAGCACCAGCAAGCTGCTCAACGTGCTCTGGACCCGCGAGCTGAGCGACCGCGCCGCCAAGCTCCAGCTCGACGTTGTCATCAACACGGTCAATCCGGGGTTCTGCGCCAGTTCGCTCCATCGGACCGATCCGCAGGCCACCACGGCCGTGAACCTGATCGCGTGGACGTCTGCGCAGGGTGGGCATTGCATAGCGGACGCGGCGGCGCTTCATGGCGAAGTGCGGGGGGCGTATATCAGTGAGCAGAAGGTGAAGAAGTACGTGTTGGTCTTATCCAGTTTTCCATCTTGGAATTCTGGCGACATGCAGACATCAAATGCTAACATGATACAGTCCGTCATCTTTCGTTCTGTCCCCGGCAGGAAAACAGACCCAGTTGAAGCTTTGGAAGGAGACGGTTGATCTCCTTGCAAAGGAGGCTCCGGCTGTGGATGCGCTCCAGCGTCTGAATTCCGTGTAAGACTTTGCATGTCTATCGTTTCCACAGCCCGACAGAGCAATGAAATACCAAGACCGCGTTGTTCCTAGTATATTTCTGGTTCCAGTGGCGTAACATGCGGCAGCACAAGGGGCACAGTCTTTGGGAGGGTGTAGACGGTGTATTTATTTCGTATAATCTAGTTGAAAGGCCGTATCACGGTATCATGGCATGCAGCACACTCTGGCCCCAACCTATTTCATTCCATGCTGACAGGACTATGTGTCTAGGCAGGGCAATCTCAACTTTGGCCAGGGACCGGAGTATAAGGCGAGGACTGATGTGGACACACTTGAGTGAACAACAACATCAAACGCCACATGCATCGTGAGAATCAAGAACATTGATATTTGGGCCCTGAGTCCTGACATGGACTTGATTTCCACAGTAAGATACAGCCATCCTACTCTTGCATGTGATTCCTCACACCAACGGTAGACCTCAGTGATTCAGATGAACCTCCAACAAGCCCAGAGCACCATCCACAGACACACTCTTGACCTCATATCTCGGATCGGCCTGCTTGAGCAGGTCCTCAAACTCGGCCCTCGTACGCTGCTTCGCCCCCAACCCAATCAACATCAGGATGTCCATCTGCCTGAGCAAACGCTCCTCGTGGGCGGGCCAGGCACCAAGCTCGGGGAGGACGGCCTCGTTGATCAGCAGCGGCGTGCCGGGCTTGCTGCCCTCGAGACCCGGCACGAAGGCGCGGAAGATGTTGACGACGTCGCGGTCGCACCAGTTGTGGGTGCACTGGCGGATGATAAAGGCGGCGACGTCGCGGAGCGGTTGCGGGGAGAAGAAGTCGTACTGCATGTACTTGATGCGGCCCTGCAGGGCGGGGGGCAGCATCTTTTGGCCCTGGGCGAGCATCTCGGGGGATCCATCTTGGACGATGAAGTTGAGGTGGGGGAAGTCCTGGATGTGTGGTCTCGCGTCAGATGATGTGTCCGGGAAGACTGGACGCAGCACGAAGAGGATAGGGGCACACATCAATGTCACATCATGCACTTACAAGAGCCAGGGCCCTGGAAATATGGCCGTTTCCGCCGCCCACGTCCACGACTGTGCCGGAAAGCGTCTCCCAGGGGAAGAAGTCCCTCAGCTCGGTGATGGGGCGGTCCACTGCGTCCAGTTAATCCTCCGTCGAGTCTTCAGGGGGCTGCATGTGGGATCTTGAGGCTTCCAAGGGAACGTGAAGGCTGCATGTACGAACATTTGGCAACGCCGGTCATGGCTTTGGCGAAACGAGCGGCTTCACGTGGTCTCTCGGCGTAATAGCGGAACATGGGGACACCATGCCTCGTGTTGAACGGGGAATGGATGCTGTCCGACTCGTAGGGGGATGCCCTGAGGCAGTCGGTCGTGGAGGGAGAGGCCTTGAACATTTCGTCGAGGGTGAAGAAATGGTCAACAAGAGAACAAAACGGACGTGTAAGCCCCGGCACACTTCAAATCCTCATCATTATGAACAACCAAGGACGTGGCGGAGTGCGCCACAAAGCCAGCCCGGGGCTCCTGGAAAATGCGGTGCGTGGTGAGCATGCGGAGGACGCGCGCCGTCCTGTCGGCATCCAGCCCCGCGGCAGCGGCCAGGTCCCCCATGGAGATCTCCTCGGCGGCGGGGACGAGGCCGAAAAAGTCCAGCTCAAAGGCGACCTGCAGGGCGGCGAGGTCGTTCCCCTGACACACAAACGAGCGGAGCCAGCGCTTGGGCCCGTCGACGAGGCGCTCGAGGTCCTGGAGCGACGTCTTGAGGCTGTTGTAGAGGGCGACGTACTCGGCGGTGTTGGGGAGCTGGCTGGATGCCGGGGAGAAGGAGGGCGGTTCGACGTTGTTGGCCTCGAGGTATTGGGCGATGGCTTTGGTCTGGCTTGCAATGTTGTCGGCGAGGGTGACGAGGTCTGTTGTGGGGGCAGCCCCGTTGCGGTTGGATTTCTGGATGGCCATGGTGAGGACTGAGGAGATGTTGCCGTAAGCTCGTGGAGTCGGTGGCTGGGAGTCGGGACGACAAGATAGCAAGCAAGTGATGAAGATTGTGAGTTGGTGTCTGGTTTGCTGTCTCGGGGGGCCTAAGATATGATAGAATGATGTGATAACGACCGTCGACATGTGAGTAGACTGTAGGAGCATGAAGCTGCATGTCAGACGTCCACTCGCGTAAGCCAAAGCCGTGAGAGTGAGAGCACGGGGTTGCTGTACTATCGGCCGACGAAATTCGGCCTCTGTGAAATGTTGCTGGCCGAATTATGTCGGGCCATGCGGCATGCTATCCTTCGGTTCAACTTGACATGGCTCAGGGGTTCGTGCGAACATGAACGAGTCTCGGATTTCGGCTTCGGGACGGTGACCCAGGTCAGACTCCTACGGTCCTACGTCTACCAACTCCTACCATGCACGACGATGCTGCAGCCGAGATGCTCAAGCTCGGGCTCCGACTCTTTGGACTCGACCTTGCTCGGCGAGGAGATAAGGATTTCAGAAAGATGAAGACACATGCAGTCGAGTTGTCCTTGGCCCAGGGTAAACAAGTCAGAAGATGATTCTATATTGTTGAGGCAGCCCGTAGACTCCAGACTCCAGATATTCCATAAAGTCGACCCTAGATCACATCGAATCCGGCCTTCCCACCTCAAAGGCTCAAACCACCGCAGCCGATGCAACAGAGTCATCAACTGACCATCCAGTGGGATCCCTAGCACATATTTGCTACTATTCAACCATTCAACCAACATGGACGGAAAACAAGAACAAGAACCGGAACCTGTTGCCATCAGTGGCATGGGTGAGCAGTCCCTTGCCTCGTGCTGCGTCTTCTTTCTTTTGTCTCTGTCTTCTGTCTTCTCTTCTGTCTTCTCTGCTGTCTTCTCTGCTGTCTTCTTGTCCGACTCTGTAGAGTCCATACATGTACTGACAACACTGGGACAGGCTGCCGCTGGCCGGGTGGTGTAAGTGACAGCCCCGGACTCTGGGAGCTCCTACGCAACAAGCAATCCGGCTACCGCGACTACGGCGACCACCGCTTCTCCGCTGAAGGCTTCTACCACCCCAACACAGACCGTCCCGGCACCGTCTCCACGCGCGGCGGCTTCCTCCTCACCGAAGACGCACGCCTCTTCGAACCAGCCTTCTTCGGCATGCAACCCCTGGAAGTCGAGACCCTCGACGCCTCGCAGAGGAAGCTCCTCGAAGTGATCTACGAGGCCTTTGAAAACGCTGGCGAGACATGGGACCAGTTCTCCGGGTCCCGGACCGGCGTCTTCGTCGGCAACTTCACCACCGAGCACACCGTCATCCAGAGCCGCGACCCGGACCACCCCCGGCCGTACGTCACCACGGGCAGCAGCCTGAGTCTCCTCAGCAACCGGATCAGCTACATCTTCAACCTCAAGGGCCCCAGCCTGACCATCGACACGGCCTGCTCGTCGTCCATGTACGCGCTGCACCTCGCCATCAACGCCATCCGCAACGGCGACTGCGACTCGGCCATCGTGGCCGCCTCCAACTGGATCATCGACCCTACCATGCAGATCATGATGAACAAGCTGGGCGCCCTGTCGGCCACGTCGACGTGCCACACCTTCGACGCCTCGGCCGACGGCTACGCGAGGGGCGAGGCCTTCGCGGCGCTATACATCAAGAGGACGAGCGCCGCCCTGCAGCAAGGGTCTCCCATCCGGGCCGTCGTCAGGGGCACGGCCATCAACGCCAACGGCCGCACCGGCGGCATCACCCATCCCAGCAAGGCCGGCCAGGAGGCCGTCATCCGCGAGGCGTACCGCAACGCCGGCCTGCCGCTCGACGACACGACGTACTTTGAGTGCCACGGCACCGGCACCCCCGTCGGCGACCCGGTCGAGGTGGAAGCCATCGGCAACGTCTTCGCCGAGACCCGCACCGGTACGCCCGAGGAGGCGCTGTACCTGGGATCGGTCAAGACGAATCTGGGCCACACCGAGTCGGCGTCGGCCATTGCCGGGATCATGAAGGTGGTCCTGGCGCTGGAGAACGGGCTGATTCCTCCGAGCATTGGCATTACGGCCCTGAACCCGGGCATCGACTTTGCGGCGGCGAGGGTCAAGGTGCTGACTGATGTGACCCCCTGGCCGGCGGGCCGGGTCAAGAGGGCCAGCATTAACTCTTTTGGGTATGGAGGCGCGAATGGGCATTGCATTATCGATCATGTGAATAATGTGCTGCCGGGGTATGTGAAGCCGGGGGTGAATCTGGTGCCTGCGAACGATGCGAACGGACACGGCAACAAGCATACCAATGGGCATACCAATGGGCATCCCAATGGACACAGCAACGGTCATGCCAACGGAGATTCCAACGGCCACAAGACACATGCAACCTCTCACACCCCCATCACGCATCCCCTCGAGCTGCACGCCAGCCCTCGCGCCACCACGCGTGAACTCGTCCTGCTCCCCTTTTCCGCCCACTCCGAGGCCTCTCTTCCCCTCAACCTGTCCGCCCTCTCGAGCGTCCTCACCACCGCCACCACCACCCACTCCCTGGCCGACATAGCCTACACCCTAGCCGCCAAGCGAACCAAATTCACCCAGCGCACCTTCCGCATCGTCTCCAAGAACGACCCCATCACCGCGCTGACCGACGCCGACGACGTCCAACCCGTCTTCACCAGCCCGGCCACCACCGCCAGCCTTGGCTTCGTCTTCACCGGCCAGGGCGCCCAGTGGCACGCCATGGGCCGCGACCTGTTCCAGTACGCTGTCTTCAACAACACCATCAGCCACCTGGACAACGTCATCTCGTCCATCGGCCCGGCGCACCGGAGGACACACGCCCTCACACCACATGCACAGACCTGGACCATCCGGGACGTCCTCGCGGGCGAATGCGACGCCACCCTCGTCCACACGCCCGAGGTCTCGCAGACCGTGTGCACGGCCCTGCAAGTCGGCATCGTCGACCTCCTGGCGTCGTGGGGGATTCGGCCCAGCGGCGTCGTCGGCCATTCCTCCGGCGAGATGGCCGCCGCCTACGCCTCGGGCCGCGCCACGGCCGCCGAATCCATCGCCGCCGCCTTCTTCCGCGGCCAGGCCGTGGCCCAGAACAAGCAGCAGGGCGCCATGCTCGCCGTCGGCATGGGTTTCGCCGACCTCGAAGCCGCGGGCTACATGGACGGGCTGGAGGGCAAGGTCGTGACGGCGGCCATCAACTCCCCCCACAGCATCACCCTTTCGGGAGACGCCCCCGCCATCCAGGGCCTGGCCGCCACCCTCACCGAGGCCGGCGTCTTCCACCGCGTGCTCGCCACGGGGGGGAATGCGTACCACTCGCACCACATGCTGCCCCTGGGCAACGACTACGGGGATATGCTGGGCAACGGGCTTTGCGCTCTGAAGGACCACGGGTTCGGCGGTGACACTGACCACTCTGACGACGGCCTCCACGACACGCCGCACCGATACGATGCCATCCCCTGGGTCTCGTCCGTTACCCCTGACAAGTCCAATAGGGGGGAGCAGGTGGGACCATCGTACTGGAGGGCCAACCTCGAGTCTCCCGTCCGCTTCTCCCAGGCCGTCGAGAAGCTCGTGACGTCCAAGAGTGCAGCCGTCGACGTCCTGATCGAGATTGGACCCCATGCGGCTCTGAAGAGTCCGGTCCAGCAGATCCTCAAGCAGCTGGGCCTGTCGACCCCTTACCTGGCCTCCCTGGCCCGCCAACGCGACGGACAAGCCTCTCTCCTCGCCATGGCCGGCTCCCTCTTCGGGTTGAACGCCTCGGTCGATCTCGTCGCCGTCAACTCGGCGGACGTGCATGTGCATGGGCGTGTGCCTGCGCCTGCGCCTGCGGCCAAAGGGAACACACGCACCCATGCCGTCTCCTACGAGCACGGCTGCATGGCCGTGGACCTGCCGCCCTACAAGTACGCCTACGGACCCGTGGTCTACCACGAAAGCCGCTTCAGCAAGGAATACCGCGCCCGGAGCGTCATCCGCCACGACCTCATCGGCTCCAAGCTGCCCGGCAACGCCAAGCTGCGCCCCCAGTGGCGCAACGTCCTGCGACTCAAGGACCTCGCCTGGCTCGGCGACCACCGCCTCCTCCCGGACGTCGTCTTCCCCGCGGCGGGCTACGTAGCCATGGCCGTCGAGGCCGCCTCGCGCGCGCACTACGAGTTCGAAGACGCGGCCCCCCTCGTGGCCTCGTCGCTCCGCAAGGTCAACATCCACTCGGCCCTCCGCGTACCCGAGGACGACTACGGCGTCGAGGTCATCGTCACCCTGGAGCTCGTCGACACGGCTACGGCGAAAGCCCCGGCCTGGGTCCGCTTCTCCGTCAGCTCTGTGGCCCGGGCATCCGGCGTCTGGACCGAGCACTGCACGGGTCTGGTCAAAGCCCAGGTCGACGCTGCCGCTGCCGCTGCCGCCGCCGCAAGCCCCGCCACGATGCAGGCGGACATGGACGCCCGAACCATTCACGCCCGCGCCTGGTACGACAAGTTCGCCCAGATCGGCCTCGGCTACGGACCCGCCTTCCAAGGCCTCTCCGACGTCGAAGCCGACCCGGCCCTCCACCTCGCCCGCGCCAAGCTGGCCCTGAAAACCACCGCCGGGACTATTAAGGGGGGCGAGTCGTCCTACCCTCTCCACCCCGCCTCGCTCGACGCCCTCTTCCAGCTGGGCCTCATCGCCTGCCACCGGGGGCAGATCGAGACGGCCGGCACCGCCTTTGTGCCCATCCACATCTCCCAGGTCTACCTGAAGCACGGCAACCAAGAGGACTGGGGCGTCGGCGTCGCGAAAGGAGAACTCCGTGGTCTCAGGGGCGCCTACGCGCAGCTGCAGCTCCTCGACCAGTCGGGGCAGCTGATGCTGGACGTGGCGTCGCTCCGTTGCATCAGTTACGGCGACTCCTCGACCGCCCCCGAAGATGCCCTGGGCGGATCCCTCCCCTTCTCCGGGCCCTTCACCCGCCTCGAATGGAAGCCGGACATCCGCACCCTGACCTGCGAGAAGGCCCAGGCCCTGTTCCCGCCGCCCCAGGAGAACGTCGACCGGGCCGACCTCTTCCGCAGCATCCACGCCATCGCCACGCTGATCGTCATCGACATCCACGAGACCTTTGGCGGCGGCGTCATCGACGTCAGCAAAGCCACCGACCAGGTCCGCTTCTTCCTCGCCTGGGTCAAGAGGCGCGTCGAGCAGGACGACACGGAAGCCATGACGCAGGCGAGGACCATGTCGGCCGCGGCGCGCCAGCAGTGGCTCGCGTCCCTGTACAGCGCGACGAGCGACCTGATCGAGGTCAAGATCGCGAAGAAGCTGCACCAGGACATGGCCGACATCCTGTACGAGCGGCGCACCGGCGTCGAGGTGCTCGTCGAGGCCGGCCTGCTTACCGCGCTGTACGAGAGCGGCCTGGCCATGACCGGCGCCTACCCGCAGCTCCTCCGCGTGTTCCAGCTCCTCGGCCACGCGAACCCGAACCAGAAGATCCTCGAGCTGGGCGCCGGCACCGGCGGCGCCACGCGCGTGGTCATGAAGGCCCTCGTCGACGCCTCGACCGGCGTGAAGCGCTACGACGACTATACCTTTACGGATATTTCGCCCGGCTTCTTGACGGCCGCGAGGGAGTTCATGGCCCCCTTCCACGACGTCAGGTACGGCGTCTTGAACATCGAGCAGGAGCCTGCGGCGCAGGGCTACGACGAGAGCACGACGTACGACGTGGTCTTGGCTTCCCAGTGCCTCCACGCCACGCCCAGCATCGGCAGGACCCTCGCCAACTGTCGCAAGCTCATGAAGCCCGGGGGCAGGCTGGTGCTGGTCGAGAACACCCAGAACAAGATCGGCCACGGTCTCGTCCTCGGCACGCTGACGGGTTACTGGGACGGTGTGCCGGACGGACGCATCGACAGCCCGTTCTTGGACCTCGCGTCCTGGGACAAGGCCCTTAAAGAAGCCGGCTTTTCTGGCGTGGAGCTGGTGCTGTACGACTACCCGCAGCCCCACAGCACCGCCAGCACCATTGTCTCGACTCTGGTCGCCGAGGGGCCTGAGCCTGCACGTGCAGAGGGAAAGGAGACCCGGACGACTCCTCGACAGGTCCAGATCCTCCACGGATCCCAGGGCCCGCCGCCCCCCCTGGCGCACCAGCTCGTCGCGGAGCTGCAAACCCACGGCGTCTCCGCCACGCTCGGCCCACTGGACGAAGCCCTGGAAACCGTCCAGGAGGGCTCCCAGGTCATGGCCTTCCTCGACGGGGAGAAGGACCTCCTCCTCGACGCCGGAGCCTCGCGCCTGGCCCTGTTCCAGCACCTCGCCCGTTCGGCGTCTAGTATGATGTGGCTCACGACGACCGGCATGGTGCGCGGCCGTAACGCGGACGGCGCCCTCCTCGCCGGCCTCCTGCGCACCATAGGGACCGAGAACCCGTCGTCGAGCTTCCTCTCCATCGACATGGACGCCGAGAACTTTACGGTCGACGATCCCGCCGAGGCGGCCGACCTAGTCCGCTCCATCGTCGACAAAGAGCTAAACCATCTCCTCTTCCGCGACGACAACAACGACGACGCCGCCGAGGACCGCGAGTTCTCGTGGCACAACGGCTGCCTCTGGGTGAGCCGTCTCGTCCCCGACGGCCGGCTCGCCGAGGACCACAACCTCCTCTGCATGCCCCCCAGCCGTGCCGAGCCGCTCCCGCTCGACAGCCAGGGCCCCGTCCGCGCCGCCTTCGAGACGCCCGGCATCCTGACCTCATTGTATTTCCGCCCCTACACCGAGCTCTGGCAGCCCCTCCCCGGCGACTGGATCGAGGTCAAGGTGGCCGCCGTGGGCCTGAACTGGAAGGACCTGGGCATCGCCGCCGGCCGCTTCGACGCCAACAACCTCTCGTCGGAGTACGCCGGCGTCGTCACCCGGCTGGGATCCGCCGTGGCCGAGGAGGGCCGGCTGTCGGTCGGGGACCGGGTGTACGGCATGGGACGAGGCCACTTTGGCAACTTCACGCGCGTGCCGGCTCGCTTCGCGCAGCGGATGCGACCCGACGTCCGGGGCGGCGAGCTGAGCTTCGTCGAGGCCGCCACCATGCCGCTCGTCTACATGACGGCCGTCTACGCCTTCGACCACGCCACCCACCTGAAGAGGGGCGAGAAGGTGCTGATCCAGTCGGCCACGGGCGGGCTCGGCTTGTGCGCCATCCAACTGGCGACGGCGCGCGGCGCCGACGTGTTCGTCACCGTCGGGACGGCCGAGAAGGCCCGGTTCCTGGCCGAAGAGGTGAAGCTGGTGCCGGCCTCGCGCATCTTCTCGTCGCGCGACCAGGCCGACTTGACGCGCGCCGTCCGCGAGGCGACGGCCGGCCGCGGATTCGACGTCATCCTGAGTGCGGCCAGGGGCGAAGACGAGATGCTGTACGACTCGTTCAAGGCCCTGGCGCCTCTGGGCCGGCTTATCGACGTCGGCCGCATGGACGTGCTGGATAGTAAGACTCTCGGGCTGGAACTCTTCCAGCGCAGCATCACCTTCGTCTCCTTCGACCTGGGTCTTGTCCTGGATGCCGATCCCGAGCTCGGCGCCGGGCTTATGCGGTCCGTCGACGAGTACTACCGAGCCGGTCACATCGGTCCCGTGAAGCCGTATTCGGTCTCGGACGTGTCGCAGCTGGACCAGGTCCTCCTCGGCTTCTCCAAGGGCACGCACGTCGGGAAGCACGTTATCAGTTTCCAGAACCCGCAGTCCCCGGTCAGGATGGTCCCCGCCGCCCCGGCCGCGCGATTCGATCGCTATCTCGACGCGCAGTACATCATCACCGGAGGTCTGGGCGGTCTCGGACGATCCATCATCCGATGGATGGCGGACCGGGGCGCCCGCCACATCGTGGTCCTCTCCCGGAGCGGCGTCGGCACCCCGGAGGCGCAGACGCTCGTCGACGACCTGGCCGCCCGCGGCGTGACCGTGCAAGCCATCCGCTGCGACGTGGCCGTGCGCGAGCAGCTCGACGCCGCACTCCGCCAGGTGGCCGGCCGTCCCGTCAAGGGCATCATCCACGCCGCCATGTCCCTGCAGGACCTCTCGTTCGACAAGCTCTCGGCGGCGCAGTGGCAAAAGAGCCTGGCGGCCAAGGTGGTCGGCACCAAGAACCTGCACGACGCGACGCTCGCGACGAAGCTCGACTTTTTTATCATGACCACCTCGCTGGAATCCGTGCTCGCCCTGGCCACCCAGAGCGCCTACACCGCCGCCAACAACTTCCAGGAGCTCTTCGCCCGCTACCGCCGCACCCGCGGCCTGCCGGCCTCCACCGCCGCCTTTGGCCTAATCACGGACGTCGGCGCCCTCGGCCGCAACGCCACCACCGTCAACATGATGGCGCGCAACAAGGTCTTGGGCGTCACGGAGCACCAGTTCCTCCGCTTGCTGGAGCCGGCCTTTCTCCAAAGCCCGCGTGCGCGCAGGGACAAGGACGACGACAAGGAAGACCTGGACCCCCTGTCCACCGCCGGCATCGTCACCTGTCTCGACCCGGCGGCCATGGCGGCCAAGAAGCGCCAGGAGAAGGCCGAGACGGCCCCGCCGAGGTGGTACAGCGACGGCCGCGTCTCGCTCATCATGCGGGCCTTCGACGACGCCTACCGCCACGAAGAGGACGGCGCGCAGAGGGGGGATGCCGGCGCATCGGGCTCCGCTTCGTCGGCGATTACCCGGCTCCGGGAGGAGTTCGACGCCTGCATGGCCGTGGGTCCCGAGGGCCGGGGAGAGGCCCTGGCGCTGGTCACCCGGGCGATCAGTGCCACGGTGGCCGGCATGCTGTCGATCGACGCTTCGGGCGTGAGCCCCGCCAAGACGGTGGCCGACTACGGCGTCGACAGCTTGATCGCCGCTGAGCTGCGGAACTGGTTTAACACGGCTTTCCGCGCGAACATTAGTCTCCTCGACTTGCTGGATACCCATACCAGTATGGAGAAGCTCGCTGGCTATGTGGTGGAGGCGGCGGGGGAGAAGGAGACCAAGTAGTCGTCGTGTCGTGTCGTGCGTGTCTCGTGGGCCTGAATAATATGAGAGTGCATCGAGGCGTTTAGGGCGTCCTTTGGGTGTTATGGGATTCGGGGCGTTCAGGGGGTTCGGGGTCATAGGGCAAGGCAGTCTTGAGTTTGGATTCGGACAAGACATACCAGAGTGCGTACTCTTTCGAAGCGGATCATTTCTGGAATGCGGCGTTTTGTCTTGTTTCTTGCTTTCCTCTTCTTTTATTTTGTGTTGTTTGTTTTTATGTTGTTGCTGTTGCTGCTGCTGTTCACTCATCGTGGCCCTCGTTGAAGTTGAGAATAGACGAAACAAACGCAACATGAAGCCATTTCAAAGACAAATTCCATAGTAGTTTCACGTTCAATCGCTGCCCCTCTCATCCCAGTCGACCCACCGCCGAACCACCTCGTCAACAGTCCGAATGCCCTCCCTCGTAGCCTCCACCTCGAACCACTCCCTATGGTCCCTGCCGCAGGCCTCGCAACTGGGCCGCCTCGCCTTGAAGCCCCTCCCCGCCAGCTCGATGTGCACCAGCCTCTCGACGCGGCGGCAATGCGGCGTCATGCGCGGCGTCCGGCCCGCGGCCTCGCTCGCGCCGGCCAAGTAAGGGTAGTAACGGATCACTTCGACGTCGTAGCCGCATTGGCGCGACCACTGCTGCATGCGGCGTTGCACGTTCGCCGCGCGGCCGATCTTGAGGAGCATGGTCCTCGGTTTGCCGTTGTCGCCGCCGCCGTTTGTGTTTCGGGCGTACGTGGACACGATGTCGCTGGCGCGGCGTTGGCGGGATGTGGCGGCCGCTCCTGGAGAGGAGGGCCCGGACAAGGAAGGCGGTGCGAGGAGAGAGCGAGCGGCGTCGACGGGAGGGCGGGCGGGAGCGGACGAGGGGGTCATCCAGAACATGTAGATATAGCCCGGCTCTTCCGAGTCTGCATACGGTCGTGCTAGCTCTGCTATGAGCGACGAGGCGGTCTGCGGAGGCGTGTCTGGTGCGATGAGAGAGAAGTACTGCGCCGTCTGGGACGTGGTGGAAGTGGTGGATTTGAGGGAGGACCGTCCGGGGGATTGCGTCGACAAGTTCGGTGGAGAGGTAAGAGACGCGAGGTGCGTGGTATCTTGGACCGGCCTCGGTTGGGGGCGAGGTCTAGGTCGACGGGATGGTGTTATAGGTCGAGAACCTGGCCTTGCCGGTCGAGGAGCTGCTGCTGGTGATTCGGGTATTTCTTCGAGGGGAATGCTGAAGCAACAACAGAGCAAGTGTCTCGTGGACTGTTTGGGTCGGTTTATCGTCGGGGACGGCTTCGAATCGTCGTGCGTAGCGGTAGATGTAGCGATGGTCTTGTCGTCGTCGTAGTTGGGACCAGGACGCTTGTCGTGCCTTCGTATCGTGCCAGTGCCGCTGGACCGTTTCTTCTTCTGCAGCTCAACCAACCCTAACCGGCCAACGAGGGAATCTAGGCTCGTCCTATCCTCGGCAATGGGACTTATTGTGGCTGTCTTCCGAGCGGGAGTCGATCTGGCCGAGAGGCTCGCCTGTTCTTTGTGCTGCCAGCAGTATAGTGACTCGTCGGTCGGGTCGTCGTCAAATACACCATTCTTTCGCACCCGAGGGGCCAGGTTCTCCGTCGGAGAGACAGACGAGGCGATAGGGCGTCGACATGGCCGGCCGTTAGCGGTGAGACCCCGGCAGGTGGTTCTTGGATTCTTGGAATCGCTTCTCGCGACGAGGGATTCGGGAGTGTTGGGTACAAAGGGCATGATTCAGGATTCTAATGTCGGGTCTTTCATCAGTCCATTCGATTGTGAAGCGAGCGGGGGAAAAAAAACGATTTAGATCCAGAGATAAAGAACTGTCAGGGAGACCAGCGCGAGAACAAGGAGATCCAGTCAGTCGGAGGGTGTGAGTAAATCGACCTTAAAAGGGCAGACTCGCATGCTGCGGCCATGCTGGGCGACTCTTCGTGCATTCTGACCGGGTCTTGGCTTGAAGGTGACTCGTGAGTGGTGGCCGCAGATGGAGACGGAGATGCGGTGATGCAGAAAAAAGGAAGAGGTTGGTTGGTGGTCGTGGTCGTGGTCGAGGGCTTTGGGATATTCGAGGTGGCTGGGGGCTGCACTGCCACACAGCCACACAGCCACACCATCACCGTTATCATCGTATCATCTTATCTTATCGTGGTCTTACGGGAAGTGGGTCCGACATTGTCCGCATTTTAACGCCGAAGGTGGGGTAACATCGTCCGTATAAGTGGGGCCATGTCCGCATCGGTTGTTGGTTGCCGGGATGCCCGATGCCATGGCTGGTCTTCACTAGACATGCGATTATTGAAAAGAGGCAGATCCCACATTCAAAAGGGCCGAAAGAGCATGTGATTCTGGAAATGGAAGTACAACGTATTCTCAAGGCCCCCGGGCGGAAAACTACAGCCGGAAAGGTCGTCTTCTCAGCCCCCTCCGATGTGGGGTTGGCGGGGAGGTGGGCTCGGCGATCCGGAGCGGCAGAGAAACCATATAAGCCGATTGGTCAATGCCGACCTATCGTGGGGCGATCGTCATTGTACACGTGTACACCTGAACCAGTACCCCGCCAGCAGTCAACAACCCCCTTTTCACTAACAGGACGGGGCCGCAGAGCATCGAAATAGAACCACATGGACTCGTGCAGTCAAGTTTCAACTGGTCGTACAACGTGTACAACGTCTAGCGGGGTCTCCAAAGCCCTGTAGGTCTCCAGTATAGATACGAGAAGGGACACTAGTTTCCGGGCCTTCTCTCCCATAGAAAGCCCCGGGTCCCCAACACTAAACTCTTGGGAGTCTTGCGGCTTGCCCACTTCTTCCATCTCTCGAAAGACTCGACTTGCAGACTTTTACCAGTCTTGCTCCTACAACCTCACCTCGCCTCGCCTCGCCTCGGCCTATTCACAACGACCAAATCGACAACATGGCCGACAACAAAGTCGTCCTCTACGACCTCCCCAGCAAGGGCCGGAGCGCCTGCTGGTCCCTCAACCCCTGGAAGAGTAAGCCATTGGAATTCAGCCCCCCTCCCCCCCCCCCCCAAGAAAAAAGAAGAAGGAAAAAAAACCTGACCTCCCTTACAGCCCGCCTAGTCCTCAACTTCAAAAACATCCCCTACGAAACCCAATGGGTCGAATACCCCGACATCGAACCCCTCTTCAAATCCTTCGGCATCCCCCCCCAAACCGGCGAGATCGCCGCCTACACCATCCCCGCCATCCGCACCCCGCAGGGAAACTACATCATGAACAGCCTCCCCATCGCCCAGGCCCTCGAGGCCCTGCAGCCCGAGCCCTCACTGCGCGTCGACGACCCAGCCGTCTCCCGCGTCCAGGCCCTCGTCCAGGAGACCCTCATGGCCCTCGCCGCCGTCCTGCTGGCCCCGGTCCCGCGCGACCTCCTCCGCGAGGCGTCCGTGCCGTACTTTGAGGAGACGAGGAAGAACCTCTTCGGCATGTCGCTGGCCGAGCTGGAGGAGGCCAAGGGCGGGGACCCGGCTTGGGAGGCGGCGAGGCCTCTCTTTGCCAAGGCGGGGGCGGCCTTGAGGGAGGTCCCTGGGCCTTTCTTCTTGGGTGAAAAAGGTAAGTTGTTCAATGTTCACTTCCTCTACTGGTCGTCTCCCCTTTGCTTTTCTGTCTCACCGTGTCTGATGATGACTTTTTAGTCTCGTACGCCGACTTTGTGTACGTTGGCCTCGTCGAGTTTATCCGCCGAACCAAGGGCATCGAGTACTACAACCGTGTCGTGGGCTGGGAGAAGGAGATTGGCGCGCTGTACGATGCTTGCGCCAAGTGGGTGGAGCGTGATGACCTTTAAACACCAAAAACATCTGTATTCATGTGGTTTGTAAGACCATGGAACGACAAGAAATAGATCATAAACTCACATCATAACGTCTGACGGGCACATGTAACTTCCCGAGACGTCCAAGAAAAGGAAAACAGACATTAAGAGGGGTATCGCCCTAACAGCTCTCCTTGCCAGAATTAACAAAAGAAAAAGACTCCACGCTGAATGCTGCATGAGAAAACCCACCGCCGTTTTCTGAACGATAGACGGCAGGGAGGTGAGGTGTAACGATAACATCAAACAAGATGCTGCAAGCTTGCAACTCCGGGCACCAACCAAATCCCTCACGTCTTCTCCCCCCCTCTCTACTCCTTAGCCCTCGAAGAACTTGACAACCTCCCTCAGCTCCCGAACCGACAAATCATGCTTCGGGTAGCAAATATAAACAGCCTCGCCCAGCGTGCCAAACTTCTCCCGAAACTCCGCCTTGCGCGCCAGCCCCAGGCTCTTGACGACCGCATCGTACGTCTTGGCCAGGAACCGCGCGCGCGCCGTCCCCAGATGCTCCCCGGGGACGAGCCTCTCGGAGACGCCCACCCCAAAAGTCACGGGGCCCGAGACCGCCGCCAGCGCCTCCTCGACCAGCACCTCGATTGTCCCGTTCGGCGACCCGGGGAAGTCCAGCGCCCACTTCACCTGCCACCCGTGCCGGGGCGCCAGCTGCGCCAGCACCACGAGAGCGCACACCTTCCCCTCCTTCTCCGCGACAAAGTACCGCCGGTGCGCGGCGTCGACCCACGGCCGCACGTCCGTGAGGTGGACCTGCTTCCCCTTTTCCGTGCGCGACGCCATCCACTCCCCGATGGCCCTGTCGGCCCGGCCGCGGAAGCTTTCGTCCGTGGGACGCACCTCGCGCGTTTGGATCCCCTCGCGCTGCACGCGGCGGGCCTCGGGTCCGTGGGCGCCCCCGTGCTGGTCCGCGTCGAGCCGTTGCTCCTCCGTGCAGGAGAGCGTGCGCCAGCCCAGATGCCGCCCCAGAACCTCGTGCATCTCCTCCGACACGAGCATCCAGATGGGCGTCAGGCGTAGCTCGCGGACGCAGAAGCGGACAAAGGCAGTCGCCACTTCCTCGTACTGGTGCCTGTCGCAGAGAGGGTCGCCGATGACCACGGCCAGCTTGCCCTGCCTCGAGTACCCGACAGCGGCGCCCGTACGGTGGCGCCAGATCTCGAAGCGGTCGTCGAGCCAGGAGGTGTTGCTGGCGTCGCCGTAGTTGGCGATCAGGTTCTCTATGGGCGGGTAGTCCTGGTCGCCCCCACCGGCGCGCCACCTGGTCGTGTCGGCGTCCGGGTGAGGCAGAGAAGGGGGCTTGGCGGGGAGGGATTTGGGGTCGCGGTGGAAGAGCGAGGCGTAGCGGACGTCGCCGAGGTCGAGGAAGAGAGAGACCAGACGCTCCAGGCCGAGACCAGCACCGCCGTGGGGGGGGGCGCCGATGTCGAAAGCGGTGAGGTACTCGGCCATGTCGTCTTCCGAGTTGCCGGCGTCCCGCATGCTCGATCGCAGCTCCTTGGGGTCGTTGATGCGCTGTCCTCCGGTGCAAATCTCCTGGCCTCGGACGAAAATGTCGAACGAGTTGGTCCACTTGGGGTCTTCGGCCTTGTGCGTGTAAAAGGGGCGGGCGTTGCTGGGGAATTTGTCTAGGATGTAGTAGTCCGTCTTATACTTCTCTTTCACGAGTTCTCCAAGACGCATCTCGTCTCTCGTACCGAGATCTTCCTCGGCGACATCCCTGCCGTCATCGCGGAGCATCTGGAGGCCCTCGGTGAAGGGAAGGATGACGGTCTCTTCGGGGTATTCAATGTTTGTGCTGGGCCACCTCTCCCTGACGACGTCTAGTTCCGGCATGGACTGCACGGCCTTGAAGATGTTTTTCAAAACGCGGTCCACCACGCCGATGAGCTCGGAGTAGGACAAATCGAGGGTCATTTCCAGGTCCAGCCCGGTATATTCGGTAAGATGTCGATGGGTGTTTGAATTTTCGGCTCGGAACACGGGGCCGACCTGTGAGAGGGAATGTCAGCGTTTGTGTGGATGGGAATAAAGAACGACATAAAAAAAGAAAAAAGGAGGAGGGGAAGAAAGAAAGGAAGAAAGAAGAAGAAAGAAAGAAAGAAAAAAGAAGGAAAAAAGGAAAAAAAGGAAAAAAAAAGACCATACCTCGTATACACGACCAAAGTCGGCAGAAATGGCCATCTGCTTAGAGAGCTGCGGGCTCTGCGCCAGGAAAGCCCTCCGACCGAAATAGTTGACCTTGAAAACAGCGGCACCAGACTCGGTAGCAGCAGGCTGCAACTTGGGCGTGTTGATCTCCATGAACCCCATCTCGTCAAGCGTGCTCCGGAAGGCGCGGACCATGGCAGCCCGAACCCGGAAAAGCGCCTGGTTCGACGGGTGTCGGAGATCAAGCACGCGGGCATTGAGACGGCGGTTCATGGCGTCGGGCGGCTGGTAGTTGGAAAAGGCGAGGCGGTCGGCGGAGGCCGGGCTGATGAGGTAGATGGTGTCGACGTCGACCTCGACGTCCGAGTGGCGGGCCGAGCGCACATGCTCGACGGGCTTCTGCAGCTTCCCGGTGACCTGGACGATGGACTCCGGGTGTAGGCGCTGCACCCAGCGGACCATGTTCGGATGGGCACGCGAGAGGACGCCCTGGATGGTATCTTCCTGGTCTCGGAAGAGGAGGAAGTCGAGGAAGCGGGAGATGCGGCGCTGGGTGTGGATCCTGGCGCGGAAGGTGATGATGGTGCCGAGGGGTTCCTTGACGGCGTCGGCGATGGTTAGGAGCTGCTGGCTGGCGTGCTCCGGGTGTTCCGGTTCGCTGCCATAGCGGTCTAGCGAATCTTCGGGCTCGGGCCCTTCGTCTTCCCTACTCTTCATGTTTGGTTGCTGTTGTTGTTCCGCCTGCTGCTGCTGCTGCTGCTGCTGTCGGTAGCTGGGTCGGGGAGACGTGATCGACGACCGGCCTCTACTGAGCTCGTCTACACTTCCACTTCTGCTCGATTCTTCCATGCTCGACTCTGCTACCACATGGGTGTCGCTAAAGATGCCATTGCGCAGGGGGGCGACGTCGGGGCCATCTGGGCCTACGCCAGCGACGCGAGGGAGGTTCTCAGGTTCGGATTGTGATACGCCGAGCCGAGAGTGGTCGGGCTTGAGGGATGAGATCTTTTGGGCAATGCGACTGAAAGGACTGGCGGTGCGCTCCCGCAGGGAAGATTTCTTCTTCTTCGTACTCATGGTTGGGTTGTGTTCGTTAGAAGATGAGATGATGACCAACAGGATGCAAGTCGGCTCGTCATACAAAGGGGTGCCACTGCCCACGTAAGAGAATAAGGACGATGACGAGGAGTGTGGGTTGGTCGTAGGGGAGGATGTTGTTGGAAATTATGTAGGAACGATGTGGTGGTGAAGGGGCGGGGAAGGAAATAATACGGAGTAAAGGTTTAAATAGGGATTGACAAGGTTTTCCAGGTGGCTTGCGGCCCCGCGGGATGTGCACGACACGTGTAGACGTCAATGGCAGGCACCAAGCAGCCGCCAGGGGAGGAGGGGCCTGGAAGTTCTGGAACCATAAGGTACCTAAGGTAAGGTAAGGTAGGTACTAGTTAGGCTTAATTTGTCACAGTACCGGACGAAGTACCGTGTACTAGTAGAAAGGGCAGGTATCGGAAAGACACATGGGATTTGTTGTTGTCCTACTCTGTACTCAGTACTCAGAAGTACAATACAATACAGTCTATTCATTCGTACACTACCTATTCTATGAATCCCTGCCCCTTACATTCATCACTGTCGCTTCCAACGGTCATTGGGAGACGGCCCGAAGTGGCCAAGACGGCTATTCGCTTACAACGGCATGCTAAGTATACGGGGTCTAGGTAATTGAGGTAAGGTATACGGAGTCTCATTCGTGAAGGGGAGGGGGCAGTCTATAAGGTACCAAGCTGTAAGTGTAACATGTTGCACCTGTTCCATGATTGCTATCACGTCATCCGGCTCATCATACGGTAACGGTCGTCCATCAGGCACCTCCGTGACGGCCCCAGACGTAATTATTCCGTTATGATGGGGCGTGACGGACATGACCGAAATCTTCAAGCAGTGATATAGGGCTAGACAGAAGCAGAGGCGGGCAAGAATGGCATTGGACAGTGGAAAGCGGGATACAGATATAAGTCTTCGAGATGTGACAACAATCAAGAAACAAGCATTGCTGTCCGAGCGCCAAGGTCGTCTTGTTTTCGTGTTCCTGGAACCCGACGACAATCAAGCCGGGCATATTGCTCCGAACGCAGAATACATAATTACTCCTTCGACTCTTGCGGCTTTTGGCATGCGATTGGTGGCATTAAACGGCGAAGCCATAATGATGTCATACGAATCTCATTATCCCCTGACGTCAGTAATCCGTCGTGCTGGGACCACCACGGCGGATCGGCACCTTATCGGTCCCACCAATTTCTTATCAAGCCGGCACGAATCATCTCTTTGTCGAGAGGTCCCCGTCGCCATGGTCCATATGTGCAACTTGTAATGAAACACGACTACTATACGACTTCTAACGCTTGGATTATGAGGCTCAGTGTCCCTTGCATGCAGGTGTTGCAACCGTATAATCAAGAGTTAAGCCTATTGCAATTCACCAGTAACAAGTGTCGGCCGACGGCATTGCCGCATTGGACTTGTAAGTTGCAACTTCCAGTGTCAACTAACTTGACCAAGGTCCGGAAACTGGTCCTCAAGTCAAGCCGCATGATGTCTTCTCACTCGTCTTGAGCTTCAATAGAGGACCATTAGAAATCAGGCCTCTTTTGAGGGTCTTATGAGTTATGACATGCTAATTAAATAAACTCCTTCCTGCCAAACCTGGAAACGTTAATTCAGCCTGGGATTCGTCGAGATCCTGGGATTCCTGGCACATAGGAGTTCTTCCCGTGTCTTCAATACGGATACATGGCGGAGAAAGGAACATGGCTCTGTGTCGGTGATGGAGTCGGAGACTGCGGCGCAAACCTCTTCAACCTAAAAATCGCTAGGAAGGGGGCCAGGACGGTCATCCTGTTCGTGATTGAGAATCTCAACAAGCTGAGGGTACTCTGACTACTCTCCATTTCTGTAGATAGTCTGGCAAATAAGGGTTCAACTCGAGGTCATGTCCCGTGTGGCTTCTCAAACACTGCGGCAACGGACGAGTACTCGAAGTGCAAGCTGTCTGTTGGAATTGACGTTGAACTGTTCTTCGTTTTCGGCCACGAGATATTTTGAGTCCTTCATGCTTGCCCAAGGAAGCGCTGTGGATCTAGTACTCGTGCTCACGACGTGGTTGAACGGGTAAAGTCAGAGGAAGATCTGAGCCGAGAGTCCATCGTTCGGTGTCTCAGACGCAACCAGTGTCAACCACGGAGTTCATGGGACTAGAGCACACAGGATAGAACCAGATTCCAACCTGTTCGCACTTTGAAAATAGCTGGCTGTGTTGGGAACTTGGGATGGATATCGAGCGTGAGTGGCAGTAACCCTTGTTCCGTTATTCGTTTTCTTTATATAAAATAAATGAAAAGAAAAAGAAAAAGAAAAAGGGCTGGGGGGGTTTTCTCCCAAATCCCGCGAGTCGCATCCGAGGATAAACACGAATTCAAACGTAAATAGATGCCAGGGGCGCTGGCTTGCGTAATACAGACAATGCCCAGCCCTATATCCCGGGATACTACCCCAGAATTTTCGGGGCCCCTTGTTTACCGGCGCCTCCCTACTGGAGCGCTTCCCAAGGCGCTTTCGGTAGATTTCGACCCCTTGCCCAGGGTTGCATTCACCCAGAGAATTACCCGGACCTGCGGCATGAGGGGCGCAGGT
Organism: Sodiomyces alkalinus F11; assembly: GCF_003711515.1. NCBI lineage: Eukaryota > Fungi > Ascomycota > Sordariomycetes > Glomerellales > Plectosphaerellaceae > Sodiomyces > Sodiomyces alkalinus. Next base: position 3,147,697 of record NW_021167080.1, on the reverse strand, counting down.
CCCGGGTCCGCACCGGCAGATGAAGATCATCTCCAGATCTGAACCCCAGTACCCCGATGCTCCAACAGCTCCGTTGCTATAAAAGGGCGATGTGGTACCAGACCAGACGGGCTCCAAGAGAGGGTGGTTAGAGTCTCGTCTAGACACGTCGCAAACCTCCCAAGGTGATATACGATAGCATGATGGTATCAATGTTGTCGAGACTGGCTACGGCCGTCTGTCTACTGTCAGGTCCGTAACGGCGTGACCCTATAAGGCTACAACTGCCTACCCCCTTTAACCTACAGAACAGTTGCCCAGGAGCTAACTGGGTCTTCCCTTTAGGTGCCGTCAGCGGCCTGATCAACCCCATTATCCCCGGCTTCAACCCTGACCCGTCTATCATCCGAGTCGGCGAGGACTTCTTTGTCATCACGTCCAGCTTTGAATTCTTCCCAGGTGTTCCCATCTACCATTCGAAGGACCTGTAAATCACATCATCCCCCTCAACTCAATGTCGGCGGCTCCGAGCTCCCTTTGCTGACATGGTCCGTCTCATAGGGTCAAGTGGGAAACCATCGGCCATGCGCTCACAAGACCCTCCCAGCTTCCCCTCCGCGGCACTGCCCCGAGCGGAGGCGTCTTCGCCCCGACTCTTCGATATCACAACGGCACGTTCTACATGACAACCACCTTCTTCGACGCCATAAGCCCCCCGGACCACGTCAACAAACTCCCGCGCTCCTTCTACGTCAAGACGGACAACATCTGGGATGAGGATTCCTGGAGCGAGCCGGTCTACTTCGACCAGTGGGGGATTGACCCGGACCTGTTCTTCGACGACGACGGCCGCGTCTACTTCACGTCCACCTTCGCCGAGTTCGTCGACGAGGGCACCTTCGCCAACTGGATCACCGAAGTCGACATCGAGACGGGCAACTCCCTCTCGGACTCGCGGCTCTTCCACACCTCGACCGTGCCGCCCGACATCGCCAACCCGCTCGTCGAGGCCAGCCACCTCTACAAGATCAACGGGACCTACTACATGATCACGGCCGACTCGGGCACCGCCGAGCTGCACTCGACCAACAACTACCGGTCGCAGAGCCTCGACGGCCCGTGGGAGCACAACCCGCACAACCCCCTCCTCTTCAACGGCGCCGACATGTCCCGCCCCGTCCTGTCCACGGGCCACGCCGACATGGTCGAAGCCGCCGACGGGTCCTGGTGGGCCGTCTTCCTCGCCACCCGCCCGCAGAACCCGACCAACAGCTCCGGCCGCCCGCAGCTGGGCCGCGAGACCTTCTTGGTCCCCGTGCACTGGGACGAGGACGGCTGGCCCATCTTCAACAACGGCGAGCCCGTCGTCGAGCACGACCCGGACGTCCTCTACGATCTCGAGCGGCCGCGCGTCTGGCGCGACGACTTTGACGGCGCCCTGGCCGACAAGAACTACTACTTCCTCCGCGCGCCGTACAAGGAGTTCATGGACTTCGACGCCGCCCCCGGCAAGCTCCGGCTGCACGGGAACCCCTACACGCTGTCGCACCGCGACACCCCCGCCGCGCTGCTCCGCAGGCAGGACGCCCTCAACCAGACGTTCAGCACCGAGCTGAGCGCCTTCGAGCCCTCGTCGCCGCGCCAGGAGGCCGGCGCTGCTGTCTATCTGAACCTGCACTATCACAACGAGATTGCGGTGACGCTGGACGGGGAGACCGGGGAGCGCACCGTCGTGGTGAGGACGCGTACGGGCCCCGAGGCTACGCTGAACGAGACGTTCATCCCCGACGAGGCCGTGGCGGCCGGCCAGCCTGTGCGGTTCTTTATCGAGGCCCGGGATGTTGGGTACCGTCTGGGGTACGCCGCTGGCAATAACACGTGCTCGCCGAAATGGGTTGCCAGCGTGGAGAATCATAACCTCCAGGCGTTTCTTGACGGGTGGCAGAACTTTGTGGGCACACACTTTGCCATCTACACCACTGGCAACAAGCTGCCCATTCTGAACCCTGCGGTAAGTACAGACGGAGACTGCATGTGGGAATTGTAGAGCCCTTCAGATGATGTTTAATAGTGGCTGACTTGTGTTCTAGGACTTTGAATATTTCCAGGTCACTCTGCAGTAGGTTTGAGTAGCTGGCGGAAGTTTCGTTTGAGCTTGGGAAAACGTTGAAGCAAGCACAACTTGTAGAAGGGTTAACAGTATAATTACTTCTATACAATAGAACCTGTAGCTTTCCTGGCAGAGCACGACAAGGATATCCGTTGGAAATATCATGACTGTCTGAGAGCTAGACTTGGGCACAACATAATCCCACACATGTGATATGAGAGAGTCCCATGTCGCCACAACGAGAATCCGAGCTTCGAGCTCAAAGAACAATGGTGTTGAACAGTCCCATTGTAAGTATGAGTCGTAGGACAAGGAAACAAAGACGTATATCTGCCCGATGTCAGAAGGACCTTGTGGCGATGGGGAGAATATACAGATATTTACCTTGTTCAGGGGTATCAACAAAGAGGGGTGACCAGCCAAAACCACCCTCCAACACGTTTTATGCCCTATATGAAAGATAATAAGAGCTACCGTTACATGATATGCCTAAGCTATGAAGTTTCTCCTTGTTCCACTACACTGGAGGAAATTGAAGGTGAAAGAAAGATTACATTTCAAAGAAAGAAAAAGGGGTTAATGTGGTTGTTGCCAGTCATTGCCCCCTGTCAACACCTGGAAGTATCCTCTATGCAGAAAAGAAAAAGAAAAAGAAAAAGAAAAAGAAAAAGAAAAAGAAAAAGAAAAAGAAAAAGAAAAAGAAAAAGAAAAAGAAAAAGAAAAAGAAAAAG